>NC_091287.1:19493995-19793995 GCF_032444005.1 Ranitomeya imitator
TCCTGACACTTCTATATTGATCAGTCCTCCTGATACCTCTATATTGATCAGTCCTCTTGATACCTCTATATTGATCAGTCCTCCTGACACCTCTATATTGATCAGTCCTCCTGATACCTCTATATTCATCAGTCCTCCTGATACCTCTATATTGATCAGTCCTCCTGACACTTCTGTATTGATCAGTCCTCCTGACACTTCTATATTGATCAGTCCTCCTGACACTTCTATATTGATCAGTCCTCCTGACACTTCTATATTGATCAGTCCTCCTGATACCTCTATATTGATCAGTCCTCCTGACATTCTATATTGATCAGTCCTCCTGACACTTCTATATTGATCAGTCCTCCTGACACTTCTATATTGATCAGTCCTCCTGACACTTCTATATTGATCAGTCCTCCTGATACCTCTATATTGATCAGTCCTCCTGACACCTCTATATTGATCAGTCCTCCTGACTCTTCTATATTGATCAGTCCTCCTGACACTTCTATATTGATCAGTCCTCCTGATACCTCTATATTGATCAGTCCTCCTGACACTTCTGTATTGATCAGTCCTCCTGATACTTCTATATTGATCAGTCCTCCTGATCTATATATATAATTGTCTAAGGGTTTTTCCGTCTGTCTGTCTGTCTGTCCAGGAAATCCCGCGTCTGTGATTGGTCGAGGCTGCCAGGCCTCGACCAATCAGCGACGGGCACAGCGACGATGATGTCATAAAGGACATAGACATCCCGCGTCTCTGATTCAGCGACGGGCACAGTATCGACGTAGATGTCATAATGGTTGCCATGGCGATGATGATGTCATAAAGGTTGCTTCAACCAATCAGGGACGGGAACAGTCTGACGCGAATTCTGGAATCATCATTGTCCATATACTACGGGGACATGCATATTCTAGAATACCCGATGCGTTAGAATCGGGCCACAATCTAGTATATATATCTATATATATAATTGTCTAAGGGTTTTTCCGTCTGTCTGTCTGTCTGTCCAGGAAATCCCAGCTCTCTGATTGGTCGAGGCCACCAGGCCTCGACCAATCAGAGACCGGCACAGCATCGACGTAGAAATCCCGCGTCTCTGATTGGTCGAGGCCGCCAGGCCTCGACCAATCAGCAACGGGCACAGCGACGATGATGTCATAAAGAACGTAGAAATCCCGCGTCTGATTGGTCGAGGCCGCCAGGCCTCGACCAATCAGCAACGGGCACAGCGACGATGATGTCATAAAGGACGTAGACATCTCACGTTTCTGATTCAGCGACGGGCACAGTATCGACGATGATGTCATAATGGTTGCCATGGCGACGATGATGTCATAAAGGTTGCCTCGACCAATCAGCGACGGGCACAGTGTGCCGCGAATTCTGGAATCATCATTGTCCATATATTACGGGGACATGCATATTCTAGAATACCCGATGCGTTAGAATCGGGCCACAATCTATATATATAATTGCCTAAGGGTTTTTCCGTCTGTCTGTCTGTCTTAAAAATTGCGGCTCTCTGATTGGTCGAGGCTGCCAGGCCTCGACCAATCAGAGACCGGCACAGCATCGACGTAGAAATCCCGCGTCTCTGATTGGTCGAGGCCGCAAGGCCTCGACCAATCAGCAACGGGCACAGCGACGATGATGTCATAAAGGACGTAGAAATCCCACGTTTCTGATTCAGCGAAGGGCACAGTATCGACGTAGATGTCATAATGGTTGCCATGGGGACGATGATGTCATAAAGGTTGCCTCGACCAATCTGCGACGGGCACAGTCTGCCGCGAATTCTGGAATCATCATTGTCCATATACTACTGGGACATGCATATTCTAGAATACCCGATGCGTTAGAATCGGGCCACAATCTAGTCTATATATATAATTGTCTAGGGGTTTTTCCGTCTGTCTGTCTGTCTGTCCTGGAAATCCCGCGTCTCTGACTGGTCGAGGCCAATCAGCGACGGGCACAGCATCGACGTAGAAATCCCGCGTCTCTGATTGGTCGAGGCCACCAGGCCTCGACCAATCAGCGACGGGCACAGCGACGATGATGTCATAAAGGACGTAGACATCCCACGTCAGGCCTCGACCAATCAGCGATGGGCACAGTATCGACGTAGATGTCATAATGGTTGCCATGGCGACGATGATGTCATAAAGGTTGCCTCGACCAATCAGCGACGGGCACAGTCTGCCGCGAATTCTGGAATCATCATTGTCCATATACTACGGGGACATGCATATTCTAGAATACCTGATGCGTTAGAATCGGGCCACAATCTAGTATATATATATATATATATATATATCTGTGTGTGTGTGTTTATATATATTTATATATACACAGTATATATATCTACATACATACACACACAATTCTAGCAGCAATTTTGACATGGTATCAACACCAGACCGAATGTACTAATCCAATAAATATGTTTCCTTGCCAATGGGATCCTTGCCTAAAGCCCCGAAATGTCTACCCCCTGGGAATTCTATATGAATCTGGAAGCATACAGAGATACAGTAAGATCCCATTGACATCTTGGGGTATCATACTTGTACAACTTGAAGATTATATAAGGGCGTGATAAAACCAAGCCTGAGGAATAGTCCCATGAACGAGGCATTGAAAGGGGCCCAACAAGCTGCACCTCTGTTAATGATCCCATATTACTTCAAGTGCATTTTAACGAGGCTCTTGGCAGAGCTAATTTCCTCGAATCCTCAAATTACCATAAAATATTTAATGACAGACAAAGTTTTCTGTGGTCCCCCCCCCCCCCCCCCCCCGTCTGCAGAGGAAATACCCGGGCACAATTACTCAATTACCACGCTAAGGAGAATTACAGCAACTATTTCCACTTGTATCGTTTTCACCATGTTAATGGCTCTCAGTAAAATCCTCATTAACTCCCGATCACTTTCATTTAGGCATTTCTAAATTCAATTTAAAAAAAAAAGGTAAAAATCATCTGGAAATTCATCACATATGAGCCGAGAATCCAGAAATGGCCGATAATGTAAATACAATATAACTAACAGATAAATAGAATTTCCACATCTTGGCAGAAGATATAAAGAATGCTGCTAATGCTTCTCTGTGATTGAGAATATTGTTAAACTGCTAATTTGTAATTTAAAAGTTCCCAGATTGATACAAAACTTGGAATTGTTACAGTTGGCAACACCCTTTACACAATATGCATCAACAGAAAATGACGTATTGGTTAAATCAGAAGGAGGAGGGGGATTACCATTTTTACAGTGTTTTCTACATTTTCAATTTTTTTATGTGATTATCCATATTAAAATAAGATTTCAGTTTTCACTCTGGCTACTAGAGTAGACATGATAGGCATACAAAATAAGCTGATGCTTCTCAATTTTTCTGTGTAGACTAGGACAGAGTCACCAGAGTCATCTCATAAGCACTAGAAGGTTGGTTCAGCAGTCATCTTAATTTATTTAGGCAGTTATGTCAGCAGAGGCATTTTATCATCACTTAAATGCAGGGACAGTAGAGTCATCTTATTGTAAACAGAGTGAAGGGTTAAGAGATTAATCTCAACATCATTAGCGGGCAAAGTCAGCACAATGTCACCATTATTATTAAAGAGTGAGGTCAGTAGAGTGACCTTGTTTCCATTAGAGGCAGGGTCAGAAGAGTCAGTTAAATTATTTAATTATCATTAGAGGGTAGGGTCAGCAGATACATCTAATGGTCTTTAGAGGGCAGGGTCAGCAGAGCCATTTTATAGTCATGAGAGGGCAGGGTCAGCAGAGCCATCTTATGGTCATTAGAGGGCATGGTCAGCAGAGCAATCTTATAGTCATTAGAGGGCAGGGTGAGCAGAGCCATCTTATGGTAATTAGAGGGCAGTGTCAGCAAAGCCATCTTATGGTCATTAGAAGGCAGGGTCAGCAGAGCCATCTTTTCCTCATTTGATGGTGGAATCAGCAGAGTCATCTTATGATCATTAGAGGGCAGGGTCAGCAGAGAATTTTATAGTTATTAGAGGGAAGGGTTAATGGAGCCATCCTATGGTCATTAGAGGGCAGGGTCAGCAGAGCCATCTCATGGTCATTAGAGGGCAGGGTCAGCAGAGCCATCTTATGGTAATTAGAGGACAGGGTCAGCAGAGCCATCTTATGGTCAGTAGAAGGCAGGGTCAACAGAGCCATCTTTGATCATTAGAGTGCAGAATCATCAGAGCCATCTTATGGTCATTAGAGGGCAGGGTCAGCAGAGCCATCTTATGGTCATTAGAGGGAAGGGTCAGCAGAGCCATTTAATGGTCATTAGAGGAAGGGTCAGCAGAGCCATCTAAGTCATTAGAGGCAGGGTCAGCAGAGCCATCTTATAGTCATTAGAGGGCAGGGTCAGCAGAGCAATCTTATGGTCATTAGAGGGAAGGGTCAGCAGAGCCATCTAATGGTCATTAGAGGCAGGGTCAGCAGAGCCATCTTATGGTAATTAGTGGGCAGGATCAGCAGAGCCATCTTTTGGTTATTAGAGGGCAGGGTCAGCAGAGCCATCTTTTGGTCATTGTAGGGCAGGGTCAGCAGAGCCATCTTATGGTCATTACAGGGCAGGGTCAGCAAATCCATCTTATAGTCATTAGAGGGCAGGGTCAGCAGAGCCATCTAATGGTAATTAGAGAGCAGGGTCAAGAGCCATCTTATGGTCATTAGAGGGCAGGGTCAGCAGAGCCATCTAATGGTCATTAGAAGGCAGGGTCAGCAGAGCCATCTTATGATCATTAGAGGGCAGAGTCATCTTATGGTCATTAGAGGGCAAGATCAGCAGAGCCATCTAATAGTCATAAGAGGGAATGGTCAGCAGAGTCATCTAATGGTCATTAGAGGGCAGGGTCAGCAGAGCCATCTTATGGTCATTAGATGGAAGGGTCAGCAGAGCCATCTAATGGTCATTAGAGGGCAGGGTCAGCAGAGCCATCTTATGATCATTAGAGGGCAGGGTCAGCAGCGACATCTTATAGTTATTAGAGGGAATGGTCAGCAGAGCCATCTAATGGTCATTAGAGGGCAGGGTCAGCAGAGCCATCTCATGGTCATTAGAGGGCAGGGTCAGCAGAGCCATCTTATGATCATTAGAGGGCAGGGTCAGCAGAGACATCTTATGGTCATTACAGGGCAGGGACAAAAGAATCCTTTTATCATTAGAGACCAGGGTCAGCAAAGTCATCTTATTTAGAAGGCAGGGAGAGCAGAGTCTTCTCATTATATCAGTATTGGGCAGATCATCTCATTATTATCGGAGGGTTAGAACAGTCAACTCATCATTACATGGCAGGCTCAGAAGAGTCATCTGCATATGATTAGAGGAAAGAGTGATGTAGATTAGGAAGGCTGAGAGAAGATACTACATAGTACATTGTGATCTAACACAATTCGTGCCATTGCGCTTGTCTGTACTGCATCCCACTAACGTTTCGCTATTTTGTACAGTGAATCGTTATCCTATGAGGACCCTGTATTGTGCCTGTTGTCCTTTCGTCCATATCTACCCAGCGGTGAAGGAGATAATCTAGTGTTTGAACCTCAGTTCTTATGTGACTTATGTACTTGAATTTTGGAGACCACAGTGTAAACAGTAGCTGGAGTCAGGGGCTCAGGTGACAGGTTTGACAACATCAAGGAGAAATGTTGCATGTAGCACAGCCAAAATGACCAGCGGAGTATTCCCTGCAGACATTAACTCAGCCGGAGCAGACTTCTGAAATCCAATCACGTAAAATACGGATATAGAGGTTTGCAGGGAGTGTAGATTTTAACAGCTTTAGAGGTTAAAGGTTAATATATGAAATAAGAATAAAGGCTACTTTTATGCTAGAAACAGCACCACTCTAGTGCACAGGTAATGTGTGGTATTGCAACTCAACCCTAATCATTTAAATAGTAATGACCCGCAATACCAATTGCAGCCCATGGATAAGGGTGGCGCTGTTTCGGAACGCAGGTGGGTTCTTCACAAAGGTGTAACTTAGTCCCAATGCAAAATCTGCAGCAGTGCCTTATTCATCATTTAAAGTACTTGTTTCCTTTTATTGGTCGGTGGGACATTTTGTGCCCCCCTCGGGCTTCAGGGTCTGGATCACAACCTCCAATCCTTTTATATGGCATACTAATAACTCATAAATACGTAAAGGGTTTATCCAGGACTTTGTTTTGTTTTTTGCTAACTACCTGCCTGCTCTGCCCGGTGATGATCTGTTCTGACTCAGAATGGTCATGAAACGGTGCTGCCAGTAATTCTCCTGCTTCGCGGGGAGCCGGCTGTCAAACACCACGATGGCAGCAGTGGCACCGCTTTAATCCCCTTAAGGGAATATCCCTTTAAGATCCACAAATTCAGAAACAGTAAAAGTATATCTTTGTATTGTATTAGCCACTAGATAGTAAAATATAACGGAAAGCTGCAACTTGTTAATATCTTTACAGTTTACCATTAAAAAGTATCCAGCACTGAGGATTCACAATTTTGATTATTTTTCAAATACAAAAAGAATTTCTCATGTGACCTGAGACTCTAAAATTTTTATAGAATTCTAGCCACGACTTTCATCATCCTCATCATCCTCGTGCTCTCGCTGCTACAAGGGTGTCAGTGTCATCAGGAATCAGTGACGCCACGTGAGATTCTCCGTCCCTAAAGTAGCGGATCGTTCCCCCGGTGCCAACACTGGGGCTGTGTAATCTGGAGGTGAGAACGCTCATTCACCGCTGGGCGGCTGCTAATAAATCACTTTGTGGCCGGAGAGGATAGTCTGGTCCTTGTTCCAGATGCCTCCAGTACCCGGGTCGGATTTAGTCATGGAATTTGTCATTTTTTTTGACCCTCACTGATTCCACAAGCGCTCTCCTCTCACCGTCTGATCCTGTGAGGTTCCTACTACACCGTCTTATAGGGAGCAGCGGGATTCCAGGTAGAAAAGGCAAGAAGTTCCTAACGTCCTAACTTATGAGAACAGCAGGGCTTTATGAGTAAGGAATGGAGTTGTCACCCAAAAACTGTTTTACTTGTTTTTTTAAATCTTCGCGGACTTCCGGTGACCATAGATATCGCGAGACTTCCACCAATACCCCGTGCATCCTGCTTAGGGCTTCAGCAATCTTAACAGCATGGACATGACTTGTCTCCATCCTTCTTGCTGCCCACATACCATTCCTCCTCAATATTTTCATAGGGAATGTGTCACCATAAATTACCTAATACTAAAATCTGTCTTTTCTGTTAAATGCATTTTTTTAAAAACGTTTAAAAAATGTTCTAATCTTCTATTAAACTATCTATACTAAACAAATAACAGAAATCTTGTCATATTCTCACAGCAAATAGAGCCAAGTACGTGATACATACGTCCTGTTTTGTGCAAAATGCTTTTCAGAGGTCTCATTATCATCAGAGTTACAATTAAAGTAAATTAAAACACCATTCACAATAGGTGATGTCACAGCTCACCTCCTCCTCCTGTGCAATGACTGATAACACCTCTACATACAGTAGATAACACAGGATCCACCATTCACAATAGGTGCTGTCACAGCTCACCTCCTCCTCCTGTACAATGACTGATAACACCTCTATGTACAGTAGATAACACAGGATCCACCATTCACAATAGGTGATGTCACAGCTCACCTCCTCCTCCTGTACAATGACTGATAACACCTCTATGTACAGTAGATAACACAGGATCCACCATTCACAATAGGTGATGTCACAGCTCACCTCCTCCTCCTGTACAATGACTGATAACACCTCTATGTACAGTAGATAACACAGGATCCACCATTCACAATAGGTGCTGTCACAGCTCACCTCCTCCTCCTGTGCAATGACTGATAACACCTCTATATACAGTAGATAACACAGGATCCACCATTCACAATAGGTGATGTCACAGCTCACCTCCTCCTCCTGTACAATGACTGATAACACCTCTATGTACAGTAGATAACACAGGATCCACCATTCACAATAGGTGCTGTCACAGCTCACCTCCTCCTCCTGTGCAATGACTGATAACACCTCTATATACAGTAGATAACACAGGATCCACCATTCACAATAGGTGATGTCACAGCTCACCTCCTCCTCCTGTACAATGACTGATAACACCTCTATATACAGTAGATAACACAGGATCCAACATTCACAATAGGTGATGTCACAGCTCACCTCCTCCTCCTGTACAATGACAGATACCACCTCTATATACAGTAGATAACACAGGATCCACCATTCACAATAGGTGATGTCACAGCTCACCTCCTCCTCCTGTATAATGACTGATAACACCTCTATATACAGTAGATAACACAGGATCCACCATTCACAATAGGTGATGTCACAGCTCACCTCCTCCTCCTGTACAATGACTGATAACACCTCTATATACAGTAGATAACACAGGATCCACCATTCAAAAATAATAAGATCTTTATGTTCTGATAATCAAATTGTATTCTCCAGCCTTGCTGAGCGTGGTAGCCTTTATTCATAGTGATTGAAATAATTTAAAAAAAAAAAGAAAACACATCCCCTTTTACTGGAATTTCCTTCTTTAATCCTTTTGAAAGAAAGAAAAATATTTAAAAAAAATTAAACATCCAGAAGGTTCAGCTCCTATTCTACCATGATGCTCTGGAACATCACTGCCAAGGAGCTCAGTTACAAGCCATCATAGCTACAGAAGCAGGGAGTCCCCATAGAGAAGGCATAGATGGTTTATTACCGTCTCTACCTTCACTATAAGTGCGGTATACACAGTAAAAGGAAGCGCTCGCAGGGTTTCCTCCTTCACACACAGCGGTCTTGAGGGTCTAGGGAGGAGCTGCTGGGTCGTAAGAAACACAGACCGCGCTGCTATGCAGACAGTAGGCTATATTTCCCCTGTAACTGGGGCTAATATACCAGCGCAAGTTACAGGGGAGATAAGATGAAAACAATCATATTTCAATATTTAAACAATCCCCAAAGGTATTTTATGGCCTTATGGGGGTCACAAGGCATCAAATAAATGAAAAATTTTAAAAAATACAATATTCCAGGTAAAATAACAAAATAATAAAATGAGATTCTCACTCAATCTCATGTCTCTACTACTAAAAATGTGCCCGATACATAAAATGTTTTATATAGAATGTTAACTAATTTTAAATGTATTTTAGTGGTCCTGTGTTGTCATAAACAAAAAGTAAAAAATTTGAAAAACAGATACTTATTTCGCTTGTTTTTCCACCAATAGTTGATAGCCGCAAAAGAAAAAGAGAAAATATGACAGTGACATAAAAATGATGTCTCATATATCACAATAAAACTGAAAATGTGACTGTTCAGAAACGAGATTAAATATCCCAGTATTGAACTGATTAATAAAAGACGAAATAGATGAAGGTATTAATGAAACATTTGGTAACATTGTTTTTACTGGAAGAAAATGTTAAATCCTACAGACTTGTCTATGGCTGACAATACCAATTTGTATCTATTGATTTACCGACGATTTCTGATCAAATGCAGAATCCTAATGCAAAACAAGTCTATAAAAGCAGAAGCTCAAGATTCATAAAGTCTCTACCCTGAGCCAAAGGATCAGGCTCTAAAACTGACAACTGTAAGACCAAGCCAACATGTTCGCACTTTCATACTGGGGAATATGTTGGACCTTCATGTTCCCAAGAGAGTGGATTTTCCCAGGGATACATTATGTTTCCATTTTCTCAAATACTTTTTAGCTCACTTTGTTTATTTCCACATGATGTAAATGCAAAATTAAGATAAATGAATAGAACAAGTTACAATGTGTCGTTAGAGCCGGTTTACTCCATTGGGGACCTAACAAGAACTAAAGAAAAACATCAGTGACCCCATAAAGAGACATAAAGAGGATGGAAGTTCAACTTTCATTTATTGTGAAAAAAAGGCTGTGATAGCAAAAACTCATTAATCAGTAATCATTTTATCAAGGTTCAAGGTCTCTAAGATATAACAATTTATGTACAGCATGATATAACTTAGACTTCTATGTACTCCTTTAGCTGTATATAGAATGTATAAGAACATAATTAGTATAATACTGCATGCTATAATTAAGATTTTAATATAATTAAAATACCCCCTATGTACAAGAATATAACTACTATAATACTGCTCCTATGTACAAGAATATAACTACTATAATACTGCTCCTATGTACAAGAATATAACTACTATAATACTGCCCCCTATGTACAAGAATATAACTACTATAATACTGCCCCTATGTACAAGAATATAACTACTATAATACTGCTCCCTATGTACAAGAATATAACTACTATAATACTGTCCCTATGTACAAGAATATAACTACTATAATACTGCCCCTATGTACAAGAATATAACTACTATAATACTGCTCCTATGTACAAGAATATAACTACTATAATACTGCTCCTATGTACAAAAATATAACTACTATAATACTGCTCCTATGTACAAGAATATACCGTAACTACTATAATACTGCTCCTATGTACAAGAATAATAATAATAAATAATAATTTATAAGAATATACCGAATAAGAATATACCGAAACTACTATAATACTGCTCTTTACGTACAAGAATATAACTAAACATTTTCTAGAAAGCAGTAACTGATGGAAGGATAGCTATACAGTGGTACCACGCTGTGTAGCTGTGATTTATTCTCTGAGGCAAGGTAAAATACTTAGTACAATGCAGAAGCATCAATTTGGATATTATACAGTAGTACTGTGCGGTGTACCTGTGACTCCATCCATGGAGTGAGATAAAAACACTTATTTGAAAGTAACAGTATGGATGCCATTAAAAGCAATCCTTAGCAGGGTGGCTGTGAATGTAAATTTGAGGCAAGATGAAACACTTACTAGAAAGCAGCAACATTGTCAGTGTGCACTTAAACCCTGAAAACCCTAACTGTTATGACCTGGTGGTTAGGACAATAATGGACCTGGTGGTTAAGAGCACACTGAATGACCTGATAGTTACTAATAATACAGGACAAGCTCTGGGACATGGGAACTCTGCTGACCGCAATCCCTAATCCTATCACACACACTAGAAATAGCCGTGGATTGCTCCTAACGCTCCCTATGCAACTCGACACAGCCTAAGGAACTAGCTAGCCCTAAAGATAGAAAAATAAAGCCTACCTTGCCTCAGAGAAATTCCCCAAAGGAAAAGGCAGCCCCCCACATATAATGACTGTGAGTTAAGATGAAAATTACAAACACAGAGATGAAATAGATTTAGCAAAGTGAGGCCCGACTTACTGAACAGACAGAGGATAGGAAAGGTAACTTTGCGGTCAGCACAAAAACTACAAAAAGACCACGCAGAGGGCGCAAAAAGACCCTCCGCACCGACTCACGGTGCGGAGGCGCCCCTCTGCATCCCAGAGCTTCCAGCAAGCAAGACAAAAATCAAAATAGCAAGCTGGACAGAAAAATAGCAAACAAGAGAAAAACAAGCAGGAACTTAGCTTCTGCTGGGAAGACAGGTCACAAGAACGATCCAGGAGCGAACTAGACCAATACTGGAACATTGACAGGTGGCATGGAGCAAAGATCTAAGTGGAGTTAAATAGAGCAGCCAGCTAACGAATTAACCTCGTCACCTGTGGAAGGAAACTCAGAAGCCGCAGCCCCACTCACAACCACCAGAGGAAGCCCATGGACAGAACCAGCCGAAGTACCATTCATGACCACAGGAGGGAGCTTGACAACAGAATTCACAACAGTACCCCCCCCTTGAGGAGGGGTCACCGAACCCTCACCAGAGCCCCCAGGCCGACCAGGACGAGCCAAATGAAAGGCACAAACCAGATCGGCAGCATGAACATCGGAGGCAAAGACCCAGGAATTATCTTCCTGACCATAACCCTTCCACCTGACCAGGTACTGGAGTTTCCGTCTCGAAATACGAGAATCCAAAATCTTCTCCAGCACATCCTCCAACTCCCCCTCAACCAACACCGGGGCAGGAGGATCAACGGATGGAACCACAGGCGCCACGTATCTCCGCAACAACGACCTATGGAATACATTATGGATGGCAAAAGAAGCTGGAAGGGTCAAACGAAATGACACAGGATTGAGAACCTCAGAAATCTTATACGGACCAATGAAACGAGGCTTAAACTTAGGAGAGGAAACCTTCATAGGAACATAACGAGACGACAACCAAACTAAATCCCGAACACGAAGTCGGGGACCCACACAGCGCTGGCGGTTAGTGAAATGTTGAGCCTTCTCCTGGGACAATGTCAAATTGTCCACCACATGAGTCCAAATCTGCTGCAACCTATCCACCACAGTATCTACACCAGGACAGTCTGAAGACTCAACCTGCCCTGAAGAGAAACGAGGATGGAAACCAGAATTGCAGAAAAACGGCGAAACCAAAGTAGCCGAGCTGGCCCGATTATTAAGGGCGAACTCAGCCAAAGGCAAGAAGGACACCCAATCATCCTGATCAGCAGAAACAAAGCATCTCAGATATGTTTCCAAAGTCTGATTCGGTTTGGCCATTTGTCTGAGGATGGAAAGCCGAGGAAAAAGACAAATCAATGCCCATCCTAGCACAAAAGGATCGCCAAAACCTCGAAACAAACTAGGAACCTCTGTCCGAAACGATGTTCTCCGGAATGCCATGTAAACGGACCACATGCTGGAAAAACAATGGCACCAAATCAGAGGAGGAAGGCAATTTAGACAAGGGTACCAAATGGACCATCTTAGAGAAGCGATCACAAACCACCCAAATGACCGACATCTTTTGAGAGACAGGGAGATCCGAAATAAAATCCATAGAAATATGCGTCCAGGGCCTCTTCGGGACCGGCAAGGGCAAAAGCAACCCACTGGCATGAGAACAGCAGGGCTTAGCCCGAGCACAAGTCCCACAGGACTGCACAAAAGAACGCACATCCCATGACAAAGACGGCCACCAAAAGGATCTAGCCACCAAATCTCTGGTACCAAAGATTCCAGGATAACCAGCCAACACCGAACAATGAACCTCAGAGATAACTCTACTAGTCCATTTATCAGGGACAAACAGTTTCTCCGCTGGGCAACGGTCAGGTCTATCAGCCTGAAATTTTTGCAGCACCCGCCGCAAATCAGGGGAGATGGCAGACAAAATTACCCCTTCTCTGAGAATACCCGCCGGCTCAGGAACACCCGGAGAGTCGGGCACAAAACTCCTTGACAGGGCATCAGCCTTCACATTCCTAGAGCCCGGAAGGTACGAAACCACAAAATCAAAAAACGGGAGAAAAAGAGCGACCATGGAGCCTGTCTAGGATTCAACCGTTTGGCAGACTCGAGATAAGTCAAATTCTTGTGATCCGTCAAGACCACCACGCGATGTTTAGCTCCTTCAAGCCAATTACGCCACTCCTCGAATGCCCACTTCATGGCCAACAACTCTCGATTGCCAACATCATAATTGCGCTCAGCAGGCGAAAACTTTCTAGAAAAGAAAGCACATGGTTTCATCACCGAGCCATCAGAACTTCTTTGCGACAAAACAGCCCCTGCTCCAATCTCAGAAGCATCAACCTCGACCTGAAACGGGAGCGAAACATCTGGCTGGCACAACACAGGGGCAGAAGAAAAACGACGCTTCAACTCCTGAAAAGCTTCCACAGCAGCAGAAGACCAATTGACCACATCAGCACCCTTCTTGGTCAAATCAGTCAACAGTTTAGCAACACTAGAAAAATTACTGATGAAGCGACGATAAAAATTTGCAAAGCCCAGGAACTTTTGCAGACTCTTCACAGATGTCGGCTGAGTCCAATCATAAATGGCCTGAACTTTAACAGGGTCCATCTCGATAGTAGAAGGGGAAAAAATGAAACCCAAAAATGAAACCTTCTGAACTCCAAAGAGACACTTTGACCCCTTCACAAACAAAGAATTCACATGAAGGACCTGGAACACCATTCTAACCTGCTTCACGTGAGACTCCCAATCATCCGAGAAGACCAAAATATCATCCAAATATACAATCAGGAATTTATCCAGGTACTCTCGGAAGATGTCATGCATAAAGGACTGAAATACTGATGGAGCATTGGAAAGCCCGAATGGCATTACAAGATACTCAAAATGGCCCTCGGGCGTATTAAATGCTGTTTTCCATTCATCGCCCTGTTTAATACGCACAAGATTATACGCACCACGCAGATCTATCTTGGTGAACCAACTAGCCCCCTTAATCCGAGCAAATAAATCAGACAACAGCGGCAAAGGGTACTGAAATTTGACTGTGATCTTATTAAGAAGGCGGTAATCAATACAAGGTCTCAAAGAACCATCGTTCTTGGCCACAAAAAAGAACCCTGCTCCCAATGGTGATGACGACGGACGAATATGACCCTTCTCCAAGGATTCCTTTATATAACTCTGCATAGCGGCGTGTTCTGGCACAGATAAATTAAACAGACGGCCCTTAGGAAACTTACTACCAGGAATCAAATTAATAGCACAATCGCAATCCCTATGAGGAGGTAGGGCACCAGATTTGGGCTCTTCAAATACATCCCGGTAATCCGACAAAAACTCCGGGACTTCAGAAGGGGTGGATGACGAAATAGACAAAAATGGAACATCACCATGTACCCCCTGACAACCCCAGCTGGACACAGACATAGATTTCCAATCCAATACTGGATTAAGGACCTGTAGCCATGGCAACCCCAAAACGACCACATCATGCAGATTATGCAACACCAAAAAGCGAATATCCTCCTGATGTGCAGGAGACATGCACATGGTCAATTGGGTCCAGTACTGAGGCTTATTCTTGGCCAAAGGCATAGCATCAATTCCTCTCAATGGAATAGGATACTGCAAGGGCTCCAAGAAAAAACCACAGCGCCTAGCATACTCCAAGTCCATCAAATTCAGGGCAGCGCCTGAATCCACAAATGCCATAACAGAATAGGACGACAAAGAGCAAATCAGAGTAACGGACAAAAGAAATTTAGACTGTACCGTACCAATGGTGGCAGACCTAGCGAACCGCTTAGTGCGCTTAGGACAATCGGAGATAGCATGAGTGGAATCACCACAGTAAAAACATAGCCCATTCCGACGTCTGTGTTCTTGCCGTTCAGCTCTGGTCAAAGTCCTATCACATTGCATAGGCTCAGGCCTATGCACAGAGAATACCGCCAAATGGTGCACAGCTTTACGCTCACGCAAGCGCCGATCGATCTGAATGGCCAAAGACATAGACTCATTCAGACCAGCAGGCATGGGAAATCCCACCATGACATCCTTAAGGGCTTCAGAGAGACCCTTTCTGAAGATTGCTGCCAGGGCACATTCATTCCACTGAGTGAGCACAGACCATTTTCTAAACTTCTGACAATATACCTCCGCTTCATCCTGACCCTGACACAAAGCCAGCAAGATTTTCTCTGCCTGATCCACGGAATTTGGTTCATCATAAAGCAATCCAAGCGCCAGAAAAAATGCATCAACATCACGCAATGCCGGATCTCCTGGCGCAAGGGAAAATGCCCAGTCTTGAGGGTCACCACGCAACAAAGAAATAATGATTTTCACTTGTTGAACAGGGTCACCTGAGGAGCAAGGTTTCAAAGCAAGAAACAATTTACAATTATTTTTGAAATTCAGAAACTTAGATCTATCCCCAAAAAACAAATCAGGAATAGGAATCCTAGGCTCTGACATCGGATTCTGAACCACAAAATCTTGAATGTTTTGTACCCTTGCAGTGAGATTATCCATACAAGAGGACAGACCTTGAATGTCCATATCTACACCTGTATCCTGAACCACCCAGAGGTAAAGGGGAAAAGAGAGACAAAACACACTGCAAAGAAAAAAAAATGGTCTCAGAACTTCTCTTATCCCTCTATTGAGATGCATTAATACTTTGGGCCACCTGTACTGTTATGACCTGGTGGTTAGGACAATAATGGACCTGGTGGTTAAGAGCACACGGAATGACCTGATAGTTAGGCTACGTTCAGACTAGCGTTGTGCGCCGCTGCGTCGGCAACGCGACGCACAACGCAACGAAAAACGCGGCAAAACGCACGCAAAAACGCTGCGTTTTGCGACGCGTGCGTTTTTTTTGCCGATGCTTGCGGCAAAAAAGACGCATTTGTCGCAAAACGCAACAAGCAAAAACGCATGCGTCCGCCATGTTAAACATAGGGGCGCATGACGCGTGCGTCGCCCGACGCGGCGCCGACGCACACTAGCACAACGCTAGTGTGAACGTACCCTTACTGATAATAAGCTTCTGCTGGGAAGACAGGTCACAAGAACGATCCAGGAGTGAACTAGACCAATACTGGAACATTGACAGGTAGCATGGAGCAATGATCTAAGTGGAGTTAAATAGAGCAGCCAGCTAAAGAATTAACCTCGTCACCTGTGGAAGGAAACTCAGAAGCCGCAGCCCCACTCACAACTACCAGAGGAAGCCCATGGACAGAACCAGCCGAAGTACCATTCATGACCACAGGAGGGAGCTTGACAACAGAATTCACAACACCTAACCAGTGATCTTTGATTTGCTATAAGTGAATCCAGGGATTCTTTAGCTGGCCATACACATTAGATAAAAGTTGACTGAATCTGTCACATTTTTTTTTACAAAATTAGTCGATAATCTAATGAATGGGGGTCTCCGTACTGTGTGTGGGGGATTCACTATGTGTTGACTTCATGTCGTGTAATTTTATACAGAATGATACAGTACGATTGATGGATGGAGTAACTTGGGAATGTATCAGCGTAATATCACTGTCATATAATGGCCCCATCATCCGGTATTAACGACTATATTTTTGGAATTCTTTTATTTATAAAATGCGTTAATTAATCCCAGAATTCACTTTGTACGTTAATGTCAAGTTTTGGTCTCTGCAGTTCGCTTGTTATTTCTTCCCCTTCACATGGAATCCTGTGGAATTTATCGCCGGAGGGAAACAATTTCTTCCAGTACTAAGAATAAATGTAAACATATTACATGTGTGATTCCCAGCAAAATCCCAAAAGTTAGAAGGTCGCGATCAAACAATGAAATATTTACCACCGCGGTCTGTGACGTTCCCAAGTGTCACCGTGAGCAGCGCCATGGCGTTACCCTGGAGATCCGCCACTGTGGATAACGAAGTCATAAATATTATAGACGTGATTAAAATCGATACAATTAGGTTTAGCTGAAAATGTTGCACCGTTTGGCTTTTAAAAGCTTTTTGCTGCCCTGCACATTGATTATTGCACATTGAGTTAACTGAGAATATGTCAGTGAGCGCCTTCTGACTTTTCTGTCTTCCTTTTGTGCTGATTTACGACCACGCACCGAATCAAAAATATCAAAAATATGTCCTCGATAGCGTCCTTTAAAGGGAACGCACAGATTTTTTAAAAAGAAACATTATCTGAAACGTTCTATTGATCCCCAACAATGGTGCACACATAATGTGGAAGCTATAGACCACGGATCATCATTGTGCTAAGATGCAGTACCACACCCAACCTGTACACAGGTGTGGCGCTATTTCAGGAAGGATTTTATTTTTTTTTTAAATCCCGCACAACCCCTTTAATTCCAAATCTTTGCAGATGGACGATATAGGACGACGCCATATACGCTGTCGGATTCGTTTTCCCCGAGGTGCACCTGTTATTACAGCAAATCTTAAGCGCGCCGAGATCTTAACAGAAAGGAGCTTCAAAGAGATTCACAAACGGAGCGACATCAAGAATTTGCATCTTAAATTCGGATCTCTATCGTTTATTAGCGTCGTGCAAATGTCAGCGGCTCCGCGATGCATCTGTTCCAGGCGCCGGGGGATTAGATCAATCCATTAACACCTTTCTGTATTTTCCGGGTAATAAGCTTGATGTCGCTGAATATATATAAATATATCGGTGCGGTGGGGGAGGGGAGCGCAGCAACAAAGCTCAAATCTCCAGGCGCGACACATATACAGCACGTAGCAAGCACGCCGCGTTCACGAGGTCCAGAAATTAGGTGCGTGCATCCAGGATATCCCGGGAAACGGACAGACACCAATTATCGACTGTTATTTATGTTTATTTAATTATATATTTTAGGATTTTACTTTAATTTTGTAAATGGTTTCTTTTGTCTTCTTCAATTATTATATTTAATTTATGTGTTTTTTTAAAGATTTTTCTGCCCAACAGGAGATGATGGCATAAAATACTAAAAGACCCCCAGTCGTCTTATCACATCCTGGAACTGATGGTTTTTATGTTATAGAATTTTCTAACTCTTGGGAAAAGTTTTCCTAATACTATTTCAATTTACATATTTGTTACATTTTGTAAATGTATCTTATTTTTTGTTATATTCAGTTATTATTTATTCACTTTAAAGACAGCTTAGAATTAATAATAATAATAATAATAATTATATAATTTTCACCTTACGTGTCACCGTCACTCCAGATCTATAATCTCCTGGCCTCCTACTGGTCTCTGTACTTCACTGCAGCTGATCACACGCTTTTCAAGCTTCATGACCGCTGTAGCCAATCGGGGATTGACTGCAGCAATCACATGCTATAGAAATCAGTGGGGGGGACTTTTTTTATGGCTGGATTCCCCCTTGCAAACTTTATAGTCTGTAAATTAGTTCAATGCATTTATATACTTTCGATTTATTAGGTTTTTTTTTTTTTTTGTTCATTTTATTTATATTTAATCATTGAGTTTATAGTCATTTTTTGCTTAGAATTATTTTATTTATTTACATTTATTGCAACATTTTGTATTTATTTTCATTTGATTACTTTATTTCTTCTCTCTCAATGTTGATGCCACGTGTTAAGGAAGAAGTGCAGATGAGATGCGGGCAACATTCATTTTGTAGTAAGGTTTTGGAGCCCTTTTTTTCTCAAGTCTCTAGGAAAAAAAAATCTTCAAACATTAATGGATACAGCCAGTGACGTAACTTGAAGCTCATGGCTTAAAATGTAAAGTGCTGCGGAATATGTTGGCGCTATAGAAATAAAATTATTATTATTATTATTATTATTATGGGTGTCCATTTAATTCTATAGCCAGCATGTAATACAACAGTTCACCTGTAGTGGCCGCTACCAGGAAAATGAAAAACCAGCTGTGACCAACTCATTGTGTGCCAAACTTTAATTAGAAAAAAAAGTGGTCTTTAAAGGGCACCTCCCTTTAAAAAACTTTCCCCAAGGGATCCCACATTAATAATAATAATTTCTTTATTTATATAGCGCCAACATATTCCGCGGCGCTTTACAGACATTATTATTATTAATAACTTCATAAAGTTTTGAATCTCTTTAGAATACAAAACTTTAGAAAACTTTCAGGATGGAGAACCCATTGACCTCATCCATCAGACACGTACACAGGTGTAGCAGAGCCAAGTGTGTCCGTTAGTGGATTTCTATGCATCATTTATCTAAGTCATTAATTAATAACGATGCAGCTGCAAATGACAAACTCGGCTCTGCTACATCCGGATGCCTTCCTAGAGGTGTTTTAAAGGATAAACCCTTTTATCAGCTGTCATAAGATTTTGGAGGTGCACGGGCAACATAAGTGTGGAAACCTGAGCCGCCTTCATCGGGCTAAACACGGCTCTGGCCCATCGCAGTAGACGCAGGCGGCGTATTATTCCGATACGTTGCTGTCAGGATATGCCATATAAATAAACGTATATATCATCCCCAGACAGCGGGACGTGCGCCATGTGTGTGTCATGGGGTCAGTATCACTATCAGCCCCTCTGATCCTGGGATATAAATGGACTGGCACCATCCCAGGGGGTCCCGCTGACAAGTGTGATTAAACCCTCCCGGCGCGGAATCCGAAGCTGCTACTGGAAACAAATGCCGCAGCCGAGTCCGGGGCGGGAATGCCTGACATTGTGTGCTGGGGGCAGGAGTAGTCGTGGTGGTGGGGATGGTGGGGGAGTAGTAGCATGGAGGGGGCTGCATGCTCCAATTTCTGACCCATGCAGCCAAAATAACTTCAGGAATTAAATATCTGAGGAGTATTCGAATCTCCGTCAAATTCCCCATCCAGGGTCAAAGATTCATAGAGGACCCCCAAAATCCCCCAAAACAAGCTCCAGTCAGCAGTGCAAGAAACCCACTGATTAGATGACGGAATAAAGGTGCAGAAAAGTGAAACATACGCAGATCCAAGTAATAAAACGTCCATGCTGTCATCAAAGTTCTTCCTCTAATTGCAGAATTTTGCGCTCCAGAGCTGCTCTTCATAAACAAAGACATGAAAATGTAACATTGTCAGGCAAGATCAGGTCAAAAGAGACAACTTGTTTGGTCACTGACCTGCACACTTTCCTGCAGGGGATATAGGGGGTGCGGAGGTAACAGACGCCCAGGGGGCTCAGCGGTTTGAGGGGCTCAGAGCTTCTTCTTACACATAATTAATAATAGTATAAATAACACATGGAAGGTGCGGAGCCCAGATACAGATGTAGCATTGGTGCCCCGAATCTCCAGTAGATTGCTCGTCCACTGCTCGTCCACTGCTCGTCCACTGCTCGTCCACTGCACGTCCACTGCTCGTCCACTGCTCGTCCACTCGACTATTTGTACTTTACATTGTATGAAAGTATCGAAAATTATGAAGCGTTTGGGAATTTCTCACGTTTACCCAAATTATACTTCTCCATTTAATTAATTTCTTCTTCCCTTTAGGCGGTGATTCAGTGCACAAGCTCCGAGAACCTGTCCCTCACCGCTCTACTGGAGAGGTACTGCGAAGTGCTGTCCGGGGCACTAAACATCACAGGTAGGTCACACTCAGATCACTAGTAATGATATTATCTATCTATTATCTATCTATTATCTATCTATCTATCTATTATCTATCTATCTATTATCTATCTATCTATCTATTATCTATCTATCTATTATCTATCTATCATCTATCTATCATCTATCTATCTCTGTACACAGGCACTTTCAGACTGACCAATGGACAGGTTCCTACACAGACAGTTGCAGAAAGAGCGACATCTACAGGTCACTAGAATAAACTATAGAATTAAAAGTGGATCTAGTGTGTTAGTACAATTAAAAATTAGGATAATTGTCGATAGTTCTTGCCAAGGGGTCCTTCTCCGGTACCACACAATCAACAGAGCCAGCAAAGAGTGTTGAGTGTTTACTAAAAAAAAACAAAAAAAAACAAAACGAAAGGTCAATACACGATCCACCACACAAAGGATAAAATAGTCCAGAACACGAATGCAGTTCAGTAACAGGATAAAAGTCCAACAATCCAGCAGACATAGGACAACATAGTCCATATACTCTTCTTTCTCTCTGAGGTTCTGTGTTCACATCATCATTCCACACAGGACTGATCTGTGTCTCACCTCCCTGATATTTACAAGTCCCCCTCCTCATTCACAGGTCAGGAGGGGGAAGGTCTCAGGGGCTCATTGTTTCACCAAGCTAGGTCAACATGTCATTAGCATATTAGCAAACAATACTGTGGGGGCTGATATCAGATGGCAGCAACAGCCATTCATCAATTAGCAAATAACTCATCCTACAAGAGAACACCATGAAAATAAAGTAAAATCGAAATATACACAAAAATGATACCCACATAGCATATCACACCATCACAGTGCTCACAAAACATTTTATTTCATTTTTTTTTCTATAGGGGCAGTATTATAGTAGTTATATTCCATTACATAGGAGCAGTATTATAGTAGTTATATTCTTGTACATAGGAGCAGTATTATAGTAGTTATATTCCATTACATAGGAGCAGTATTATAGTAGTTATATTCTTGTACATAGGAGCAGTATTATAGTAGTTATATTCTTGTACATAGGGGCAGTATTATAGTAGTTATATTCTTGTACATAGGAGCAGTATTATAGTAGTTATATTATTGTACATAGGAGCAGTATTATAGTAGTTATATTCTTGTACATAGGAGCAGTATTATAGTAGTTATATTGCTGTATATAGGGGCAGTATTATAGTAGTTATATTCTTGTACATAGGGGGCAGTATTATAATAGTAATATTCTTGTACATAGGGGGCAGTATTATAATAGTTATATTCTTGTACATAGGGGGCAGTATTATAATAGTAATATTCTTGTACATAGGGGGCAGTATTATAGTAGTTATATTCTTGTACATAGGGAGCAGTATTATAGTAGTTATATTCTTGTACATAGGAGCAGTATTATAGTAGTTATATTCTTGTATATAGGAGCAGTATTATAGTAGTTATATTCTTGTACATAGGAGCAGTATTATAGTAGTTATATTGCTGTATATAGGGGCAGTATTATAGTAGTTATATTCTTGTACATAGGGGGCAGTATTATAATAGTAATATTCTTGTACATAGGGGGCAGTATTATAATAGTTATATTCTTGTACATAGGGGCAGTATTATAGTAGTTATATTCTTGTACATAGGAGCAGTATTATAGTAGTTATATTCTTGTACATAGGGGGCAGTATTATAGTTATATTCCTGTACATAGGGGGCAGTATTATAGTAGTTATATTCTTGTACATAGGGGGCAGTATTATAATAGTTATATTCTTGTACATAGGGGCAGAATTATAGTAGTTATATTCTTGTACATAGGGGGCAGTATTATAGTAGTTATATTCTTGTACATAGGAGCAGTATTATAGTAGGTATATTCTTGTACATAGGAGCAGTATTATAGTAGTTATATTCTTGTACATAGGGGCAGTATTATAGTAGTTATATTGTACATAGGAGCAGTATTATAGTAGTTATATTCTTGTACATAGGGAGCAGTATTATAGTAGTTATATTCTTGTACATAGGGAGCAGTATTATAGTAGTTATAGTCTTGTACATAGGAGCAGTATTATAGTAGTTATATTCTTGTACATAGGGGCAGTATTATAGTAGTTATATTCCTGTACATAGGAGCAGTATTATAGTAGTTATATTCTTGTACACAGGGGCAGTATTATAGTAGTTATATTCTTGTACATAGGAGCAGTATTATAGTAGTTATATTCTTGTACATAGGAGCAGTATTATAGTAGTTATATTCTTGTACATAGGAGCAGTATTATAGTAGTTATAGTCTTGTACATAGGAGCAGTATTATAGTAGTTATATTCTTGTACATAGGGGCAGTATTATAGTAGTTATATTCTTGTACATAGGAGCAATATTATACTAGTTATATTCTTGTACATAGGAGCAGTATTATAGTTTTATATAGGTAAAGCAGGTATTTAGCAGAATAAGTGATATACTGTAATCCTCTTCCTAATGTCAGGGAGGGATGGCTACAGTAGTACATGATAATTACATTTGGTCCTGGTATTGTTGCTGTTATTGACATTTTGGAGTTTTTATTTGGTTACAATCCAATTTTTTTTAACAAATGAACAATGTCAGAAATAATTCACAGACTCATATTTTATGAGTATTGAATAGAAGTTTTTAGGATACATCATTATTACAAAGCTCCATTATTCATGAGTGAACCCGTAGATGTTCGGGTTCACCAAGTTCGCCGAACATGCAGTAAAAAGTTAGGTTTTGTGTCTGAACTTGACCTCGAACTTGACCCCGGACCTGAACCCAATAGAAGTCAATGGGGACCTGAACTTTGGTGCTTTAAAATGGCTGTAAAATGGTCGTACTGTAGTCAGGGCTATAGAGCTGCAAAAGGAAGCAAAGTGGGGGTAAGAGCAGGACAGTTGTGGAAATGAAAATGTTTTAAAATAACACAGGATTAAAAAAAGGAAAAGATAATAATCTTGAACCAGGAGACGGAGGTCCAAGAGGAGGTGGACGTGGGGGTGTGGGTGGAAGAGACAGGGGAGGGGGTAGCCAACTCTGTTTTGTGTTTGTTTTTGTTACGGAATTGACTTAAAAAAAACATAGAATAAAAAAAATAAATAAATAACAATCTAGAATCTAGGAGGCCTAAGTCCAATTCGAGGAGGAGGCAGAGGTGGAGGTGGAAGAGGTGTAGGAGATGGAGGAAGCCAACGCTGTGTTTTGTTTATTTTTTGTGTGTGGTTTTCAGGGGGCTACTCTGAAAACAGGACGGGCAATAATCTGCTGGCCGTAGTCTCAGGCCATTTAATTCTCTGCACTCTTTTGGGTTGAGACTCGAGCAATGAGGAGAACATCAAATAAGGGACGTGACCATGTTGGTGCTGCAGAGAAAGAGGACGCGGTCCATCTGTGAATGCTACCAGGGCTGTGGAGTCGGAGTCCATTTTGGTGGACTCTGTATAAAATGGACCGACTCTGAGTCCTGAAATATATAACACAATGGGTGCAGGAATTCAGTGCAGGATTGGTTGTAAATGTTTTCATAATAATTAGGGAAGTTCTGAAATGTCCTATAAATGTCTGTTCTGCTCTTGATCTCAGGATCTCGGCTTTTGGTGGAGATGAATCTGTGCTGCACTTTATGCACATGCTCAGTAGTGACCAGTGCTGTGGAGTCAGGAGTTAGGGAGGTTTGGTTTACCGACTCCACAGTCCTGCCTGCCATGCGCCCAAATGAAACACCGTCCTCTGGTGCACGCGGGCGACAGGGTGTTCTGCTTAATTTCGTACAGCTGGGTGAAAAGTGAGACCAGGACAAGTGGATTGGATGGCTGAGAGTGCCTTCAGTTGTTTTGCTTTGTCTTCTACCTGGTCCCCTGCTGAAAACGCAGATTTTGCACCTGCGGCCCATGGGCATCTGTCTTCCACCTCTCCCCCTTGCAAATCAGGGAAGCAGTCTGAGCCCCAAGTCATGCAGCAGTCACTCCTGCTTTTTGCTGACTCTGCCGCCTGTGGTTCTGTGGTCCGTCCACCTGGCCCTGGCCAACAATTGGAAGAACTTGAGTGCACTGATGTCCAATCACTTGTTGTGTTGGAGAATGAGAACGTGGTGAAGAGTTGTGCAAACGGTCCAGGTACCACCGCAGTGTAAGAGGGTGAACTGTAGTCCCACTGAGAGGGCACTAGGACCCTGTGGTTTTTGCCTGTTGCAGCAGAAGACAGACAGTGCAAAACTCCCAGAGACAATGTGTGCTGGGGGGTGGGGTCCAGTGTCTCGTGTGTGAAGTGAAACTAGGAAGTGAGAGCTGAGAGAGAAAAGGTGGGAAGCAAAGGAGAAGCTGCTGTGAGATCTTAAAAAAAGAGACTGTGTGTGGATTTACTGCAAGTGTTTTTGGAGGAAAAGAAGCTTTTGAGAGACTTTTTGTTGCTAACGTTCCCCTGGAGAAGAGCTAACCTTTTGTTTAACTCTGTGAGAGACTTGTGTTGCTAACGTTTCCTGGAGAGGAGCTAACCCTTTATCTAAGAAAAGACTGAGACTTTACTAAGAACCCAGTACGAATTTGGAAGTCTGTGGATTCCCTGTGCATTGAGTGGAGAAACAAGTCTGGACAGACGGCTGATACAGAGACGGACGGATTGTCGTGGAAGCATTCCTAGGAGCTACAGAAGCAGAGACTACATCGTGAGACCACTAACTAAGTCCCCGGCGTTTGGGCTCGGCATCGGCCGACAAGACAAGAGGAGCTTGCTGTAACTTATTGGCGCTGAAGATATGGACTGGCTACAGCCTGTGCGGATTCCTCCCTGAGAGGAAATCCATCTCAGGATACGGTACCATAGTTATAGATACCCGGGTATCTCTGCTCAGAGTGTTAAGTTTTTACTTTAGAGGTGTATCTTATATTAGAGTTGTGTAAGTTATACTCAATGTGCCATTCCAGGGGCTCCCTTAATAACACTACATTCAATTTAACACTTGTTCCTGTTTTTAGTTGCCTGTTAGGTAAATTTCTTACTAGTCTGTTGTAGTATACAGTTCTCAGGAGACCTTGGAGTGGCACAGTGATTTCAGCTGCTGCTGAGCTAGTGTATCTTTGGGGTGCATCTGCCTTAATATTCTCCATATTACCTTGATTAATTTGCCTTTGAGTAAATACCGTTGGAGATTTCTGCCTTGGTCTTGGTTTGTGACTCACTGGATCTTATTCGGACCTCTGGTCATTACATTTTTGGCGTAGTCGGCAGGATCCAGTGTTTGTCATGGACGAGGGCGAGGGTGGAAATGACCCCGCTGTATCCGCATCCTCCTCGGGGGTTGGGGTTCCCCTGGCAGCCGCTGCGACTCCGGGAGGGTATGTGCCTGTAGGAGCTTTACTTCAGCACATGCCGAAATACGATGGGCGCAATATGGCGTTGCAAGATTGGGCTGAGAGAATCCGGAGTATTCTGCGCATGTGTAATTTGACCCCCGCGTTACGCGCTGAGCTGGCATTAAATGCACTGGAGGGTGATATTAGGCGTATGGTGATGGTGCGCCCAGAATCAGAGAGGGATACATTAGAAAAGATTTTGGAACTGTTAGAGGGGAGTTTGGGGGGCCGAGCGCGTGTGGCCCAGCTTCGGTCCCTATTCTTTAATCGTCCCCAGAGAGAGTGTGAGTCCCTGATGCAGTACTCTAATATTTTACAAGAGATGTTGAATGAGATGCAGCGACTAGACCCGGGGGCCATGGGGGCATTCCGGGAGGTAGACCGCTTGCTCCGGGACCAATTCATCACCGGTTTAGCCAATAGACTTCTCCGGGACAAACTGTTGGAAATGGCCCGGGTTGCACCAGAGTTATCTTTCTGGCAGATTTACCGAGCTGCAGTGGAAAGGGAAGAGAAATCAGCCTATGTTCCCGAGGGGTCAGTGAACAGTGCCCAGCTGGAGGAAGGTGGGTCATCAGGGTCGGGGGGAGAGGGGCTGGTAAGCGTGGTACAAGCTTTGCGTGCTGAGGTGAAGGAGTTGAAGCTGAAATTGTCTCAACTGACAGTTGATCCCGCCTCTACCCCCTCACGGGAACCTCCTGCCCCACCCCCTGGAACGGTGACCCCGCAAATAGCCAGGTCGTCCTATCAGAATGAGTCAAGCCCTCGCCCACGAGGAACAATCACCTGCTGGAAGTGTGGCCGCCAGGGACACATCTCGCGTTACTGCCGGGCGCTTACAGCCCCAGAAACCACGTCGCCAGCTTTAAACTTCCGGCCGCTGCCATGACAGGGCAAGCAGTAGCGGCCCCACCCACACAAAGCCCTCGACGGAATGAACAAGATTTGTTTGCATGTAGTCCAGTGATAGAAGCAGAGTTTGAAGGGCGGAAGATGAGGTGCTTGGTTGACACGGGATCCGAATGTACTATAATGCCTCTAGAAGTATATGAGAGATACTTCAGTCGACTAGTGATTCCAGAGGATGGCCGAGTGATACGACTGACCGCCGCAAATAATGGTCAATTGTCAGTCAAAGGGATCGTGTGGATGCAACTAAAAATGTTTGGTCAAGAGCTGGGGCAGAAAGGGGTAGTACTGGTGGATCACCCCCCTAGAAGAGGGATGGAAGTGACGCTCGGAATGAACGTGCTGCGAGATTTGAATCACCAGATGTATGCCAGTGAAGGACCCCGATACTGGGCCCGTGCGACAAGACACCGACCCACACAGAGAATTCTACACCGTCTAGTGCTGAGTTGCGACTTGCTGAAAAGTGCGGTTCCAGGTGGCCGGGTGGGCCGGGTCCGAGTGACTTCGAGGGCCCCGATCCTGCTGGGACCCAGACAAGAGGAACTCTTAATGCTGCCTGTGGGAGCTGCACAGAGATTGAATGGGCTTGAAGTGCTACTTGAGCCCGCCCGAGAGGGTTCCTCATTTGCCAAGGTACATGTGGCCCGGTCTTTGGCGATTGTGAAGAATGGACGAGTGCCGGTCCGATGCATCAATGTTTTGGATGAAGCTGTTGCAATTCCCGCTGGGACCATACTGGCTGAACTGTTCGTGCCGGCAGAGAAGGTGCCGGAAAATGCAGGGTTCGAATTGCGACCAGACCAACAGTCATCCTGGACATTCGCGGTCGAGGTAGGCCGGACTGAACCTCCTACGGAGGAATGGAATGTTCATGTGATCATGGAACAGATGGGAGTGGATCGGGAGAAGCTGACCCCCGTGCAGTTGGAGCAGTTGGAGAGAGTTTTGTGGGAACATCAAGAGACCTTTTCCCGACATGGAGAGGACTTCGGGTGTACCCAGACGATTGAGCATGAGATTCCAATGGGGGATACTCCACCCATTAGAGAAAGATATCGTCAAATTCCTCCGGCGCTCTATCAAGAGGTGAAGAGCATGGTGGCCAGTATGCTGGACAACCAAGTGATCCGAGAGAGCCGGAGTCCCTGGGCGGCCCCTGTAGTTTTGGTCCGCAAGAAGGATGGGACACTCCGATTTTGTGTGGACTATCGGAAATTGAATGCCCACACCGTACGGGACGCATATCCTTTACCCCGTATTGAAGAATCCCTGTCGGCCCTGGGTCGGGCCAAGTATTTCTCAATGTTGGATTTGGCAAGCAGGTACTGGCAGGTCCCAATGGCTGAAAAAGATCGGGCCAAGACGGCGTTTGTCTTGCCAATGGGGCTCTTTGAGTTCAACCGGATGCCCTTTGGCCTCGCTACCGCCCCGGGAACCTTCCAACGCCTGATGGAACATTGCTTGGGCGATCTAAATTTTGAATCAGTCCTGATATATCTAGACGACATTGTGGTGTTCGGAACCTCATTTGAAGATCATCTGGAGAAGCTGCGTCAAGTTCTCCGGCGGCACAAGAGCTACGGCCTGAAAATAAAGCCAAAAAAATGTCAACTGTTACGAAACCAGATTGAATATTTGGGGCATCTGGTGACCCCGGATGGGGTACTACCTTTAGCCAGTAAGATTAAGGCGGTACAAGAGTGGCCACCTCCTTGTGACCTGCGAGAAGTGCGGGCCTTCCTGGGCCTAGCAGGAAACTATCGGCGGTTTGTGCCTAAATTCTCACAAGTGGTGAGTCCCTTGAATGAACTTTTGAGAGGGACAGCGCTGGGTCCTCGAAATCGCCCCATTCCATGGGGGCCCCTACAGAAAAAGGCATTTGATGGAGTGAAAACCGCCCTAACGAGTGCCCCATTGCTGGCCTACGCCCGGTTTGACACCCCTTTTTTGTTGTATACCGATGGTAGTCTTCATGGGTTGGGGGCAGTACTAGCACAGGTGCAGGACGGCCGAGAACGAGTGATTTCTTATGGCAGCAGATCTTTAAGAGACTCCGAGCGAAATCCGGCTAACTACAGCTCATTCCGGCTGGAATTGCTGGCCCTGGTGTGGGCAATGACAGAACGCTTCGCCGAGTATCTAACAGGAGCTGAGGTGCTAGTCATGACAGATAACAACCCGCTAGCTCACTTAGAGAATGCAAAACTGGGGGCGTTGGAGCAGCGGTGGGTTGCCAGACTGGCCAAGTTCAATTACCGCATTAAATTTCGCTCTGGTCGAGAGAACGGCAATGCAGATGCATTGTCAAGAGTGCCCCTTGGGTCATCTGGGGAAGATGTTGACGAACAACTTGAGGATACTGAAACTCCAGCTTTGGGGCAAATACCTATCTTCCAAAGTGTGGTACACTCAAGTGGGGTGGCCACCGGGATGCCCTGTGTCCTGGGTAAAACACCCTCAGATTGGACAAGAGTCCAGGATGAGTGTCCGGACGTTGCACTTGTGCGCCGTTGGGTACAAAACAAGGCCTGGCCCAGTGCAGAGGACAAGGCTCAGTTGTCCATGGAAGGAATGAAACTCCTTCGACAATGGGATAAATTGTGTGTGGAACAAGGTCTTTTGTATCGTAAGGTGTACCTGCCATCGGAGCTGTAGCATCGGTACCAACTGATAATTCCTGTGGGGATGGGGCCAGTGGTCGCTCGTGAGGCGCATGAGAAGAGGGCCCATTTTGGAAGTGAAAAGACACTTCAGTGGTTGCAGCGAGTCCTCTACTGCCCTGAGTTGGGAGGGATGGTGGCCGACGCGTGTCGGCAGTGCCGAATTTGTGGGCTCAACAAAAGCCCTGAGCAGCGGGCTCCCACACAGTCTATTAAGACTTCAGCTCCACTGGAACTACTTATGATTGACTACGTGTTGATAGGGTACTCTACGTCAGGGTACGACTATTGCCTGGTGATGACAGATCACTTTACCAAGTATGCTGTAGCGGTGCCGACAAGAGATCAGACGGCCAAGTCGGCGGCTGAGGCAGTGTGCCGACATTTCTTCCAAGTGTTCGGGTGTCCGCAGAGAATACATTCAGATCAAGGGGCCTGCTTTCAGGGGACGCTGATGAAAGAGTTGCACCAGCTCTATGGTATCGAGCAGTCGAGAACAACGCCTTACCACCCTCAGGGTAACGGGGCGTGTGAGCGTTTTAATCGGACCCTGTTGCAAATGTTGAGGTCCTTAGAGAGTCAGCAACAGACTCTCCCCGAATTGATGTGGGCTTACAATAACAGGGTGCACAGTACTACTGGTTACTCACCACACATGTTGATGTTTGGTAGACCTGGCCGAGACATTGAGGATTTGAACATGCCAGATCCCTCCTCCGCCCCCCTTCGGACTGCATCCGAGTGGGTACGAGAGCATCGGCGGCGGTTGAGGGTGGTGCATCAGATGGTGGGCGACCGCCTTCGCCAGGTGGTCCATAAGGACACGCGACCTGTACAAACAGAGCTGTTCTCTCCGGGAGACAGAGTGTTGGTGAGGACAAAACGACGGTCAGGAAAGCTGAGTGACCGATGGGAGGCGATACCGTATCTGATAAAAAAACAGGTGAACCCTGAGATTCCAGTGTACGAGGTCGAACCGGTGGGGACAGGGGGGCCAACCCGTAATTTGCATCGTAACATGTTACAGCGGTGCTGGTTTGAAGATTCGGCGCCTACCCCCCTAGAGCCAGAGGCCATGTTTAAAGGGGCGGAAGCTCTGAATGATCTTGAGTTTGATGGTGTGCTTACTCCTGCGCCTGCTTATTTGCCCCCTGTGACCGATCTGGCCTCGGGTGATGAGAATGTTGGGGATATGGAGGATGTTGTTGAGGAGAGTGCATCAGGTCAACTGCTTGGTCCTGACGCTGTATCACAGGACATCGAGCCGCAGGAGGAGACAACTCCACTTACGCCCACTAACACGACCACGGAAGAGACTCTAGCTCCCTCTAAGGTCGCACCTGTTGATGTAGGACTCAGGAGAACTACACGATCTACGGCAGGAATACCGCCTCAGCGATATGCTCAAGATGAATTTGAGTGGGGAGGTATGTCGAGGACGCCAACCTCTAGTGGGGTGGCATGTAAGAGGGTGAACTGTAGTCCCACTGAGAGGGCACTAGGACCCTGTGGTTTTTGCCTGTTGCAGCAGAAGACAGACAGTGCAAAACTCCCAGAGACAATGTGTGCTGGGGGGTGGGGTCCAGTGTCTCGTGTGTGAAGTGAAACTAGGAAGTGAGAGCTGAGAGAGAAAAGGCGGGAAGCAAAGGAGAAGCTGCTGTGAGATCTTAAAAAAAGAGACTGTATGTGGATTTACTGCAAGTGTTTTTGGAGGAAAAGAAGCTTTTGAGAGACTTTTTGTTGCTAACGTTCCCCTGGAGAAGAGCTAACCTTTTGTTTAACTCTGTGAGAGACTTGTGTTGCTAACGTTTCCTGGAGAAGAGCTAACCCTTTATCTAAGAAAAGACTGAGACTTTACTAAGAACCCAGTACGAATTTGGAAGTCTGTGGATTCCCTGTGCATTGAGTGGAGAAACAAGTCTGGACAGACGGCTGATACAGAGACGGACGGATTGTCGTGGAAGCATTCCTAGGAGCTACAGAAGCAGAGACTACATCGTGAGACCACTAACTAAGTCCCCGGTGTTTGGGCTCGGCATCGGCCGACAAGACAAGAGGAGCTTGCTGTAACTTATTGGCGCTGAAGATATGGACTGGCTACAGCCTGTGCGGATTCCTGCCTGAGAGGAAATCTATCTCAGGATACGGTACCATAGTTATAGATACCCGGGTATCTCTGCTCAGAGTGTTAAGTTGTTACTTTAGAGGTGTATCTTATATTAGAGTTGTGTAAGTTATACTCAATGTGCCATTCCAGGGGCTCCCTTAATAACACTACATTCAATTTACACTTGTTCCTGTTTTTAGTTGCCTGTTAGGTAAATTTCTTACTAGTCTGTTGTAGTATACAGTTCTCAGGAGACCTTGGAGTGGCACAGTGATTTCAGCTGCTGCTGAGCTAGTGTATCTTTGGGGTGCATCTGCCTTAATATTCTCCATATTACCTTGATTATTTTGCCTTTGAGTAAATACCGTTGGAGATTTCTGCCTTGGTCTTGGTTTGTGACTCACTGGATCATATTCGGACCTCTGGTCATTACAGCAGCACATCTCCGATGATGATGATGATGATGACACACAGGAGCCAAGTGCTGTGGGTTTCTGCGTTTGTACACTGGTAAGGAGGGAAAGGACTGGGGGGAACATCGTACGGAGGATTATTATTACTTATTTTTAGAGCACCGTTGACTCCATGGTGCTGTAGATAAGGAGGGGTTACATACAGAACACAAATAGAAATGACAATGAACAAGCTAATAGAGACAGACAGATACAGAGGGGAGAGGACCGGCCCCCGCGGGGCTACAGTCTACAGGACAATGGGGAAGGAGACAGCAGGTTCGGGGGTTAGAGCAGCTCCTGTGTTGGTGAAGCGGCAGCTCTGGTGTCGGTGAGGTGGCAGTGGGGTAATTGCAGGATGTTCAGAAGACACAGGATTTCAAGATCATGTTGGAAGTTCTGAATGTAGGGGATAAACAGAAGTGTTGGGCCACAGAATTCTCAGAGAAGTCTTGCAGGCAATTGTATGAGGAACGTATAATTATGGAGGAGAGAAGGAGGTCTTGGGAGGACCAGAGATTATGTGGAGGGAGATATCGGGAGATTAGATCAGAGATATGTGGGGGAGGCAGAGTATGAACGTCTTTGTAGTTCAGTTAGTATCTTGAAGTAGATACTTTGTGCAATTGGGAAATAATGAAGGGATTAGCGGAGGAATATCGAGGACAGAAGTCGGGCAGCGGGGTTAAGGATGGACTGGAGGGATGTGATGATGCAATGGGGGATGGTGAGGTCCTAGACCCACATGAAGTCAAAGCCATCCGAATAAAGTGTGCAGATCGGAGAGGTGGTGGTCACACTGCCCATCTGTACAACAAAAGAGGGAGCAGGGCGCCAAAGTGCCAAGGCGGGTCCCTAGCCATTAAGTTTGCTGCTACTGCTCACCGCTGCCGGTCCCTCGCTTTCACGTCAGCTGCTATAAAGCACCAAGGCCGGTCCCTAGCCATTATACTGGCTGCTACTGAGTACACACAGCGGCTGCAAGGACAGTACTCCCACAGGCAGAGGGAACAGAGTACACACAGGGGCTAAAAGGACAGTACTCCCACAGGCAGAGGGAACAGAGTACACACAGGGACTAAAAGGACAGTACTCCAACAGGCAGAGGGAACAGAGTACACACAGGGACTAAAAGGACAGTACTCCAACAGGCAGAGGGAACAGAGTACACACAGGGACTAAAAGGACAGTACTCCAACAGGCAGAGGGAACAGAGTACACACAGGGGCTAAAAGGACAGTACTCCCACAGGCGGGGGTGCAGAGTACACACAGGGACTAAAAGGACAGTACTCCAACAGGCAGAGGGAACAGAGTACACACAGGGACTAAAAGGACAGTACTCCAACAGGCAGAGGGAACAGAGTACACACAGGGGCTAAAAGGACAGTACTCCCACAGGCGGGGGTGCAGAGTACACACAGGGGCTAAAAGGACAGTACTCCCACAGGCAGAGGGAACAGAGTACACACAGGGACTAAAAGGACAGTACTCCAACAGGCGGGGGTGCAGAGTACACACAGGGGCTAAAAGGACAGTACTCCCACAGGCAGAGGGAACAGAGTACACACAGGGACTAAAAGGACAGTACTCCAACAGGCAGAGGGAACATAGTACACACAGGGACTAAAAGGACAGTACTCCAACAGGCAGAGGGAACAGAGTACACACAGGGGCTAAAAGGACAGTACTCCCACAGGCGGGGGTGCAGAGTACACACAGGGGCTAAAAGGACAGTACTCCCACAGGCAGAGGGAACAGAGTACACACAGGGACTAAAAGGACAGTACTCCAACAGGCGGGGGTGCAGAGTACACACAGGGGCTAAAAGGACAGTACTCCCACAGGCAGAGGGAACAGAGTACACACAGGGACTAAAAGGACAGTACTCCAACAGGCAGAGGGAACAGAGTACACACAGGGGCTAAAAGGACAGTACTCCCACAGGCGGGGGTGCAGAGTACACACAGGGGCTAAAAGGACAGTACTCCCACAGGCAGAGGGAACAGAATACACACAGGGACTAAAAGGACAGTACTCCAACAGGCGGGGGTGCAGAGTACACACAGGGGCTAAAAGGACAGTACTCCCACAGGCAGAGGGAACAGAGTACACACAGCGGCTTAAAGGACAGTACTCCAACAGGCAGAGGGTACAGAGTACACACAGGGGCTAAAAGGACAGTACTCCCACAGGCAGAGGGAAAAGAGTACACAAAGGGGCTAAAAGGACAGTACTCCCACAGGCGGGGGTGCAGAGTACACACAGGGGCTAAAAGGACAGTACTCCCACAGGCGGGGGTGCAGAGTACACACAGGGGCTAAAAGGACAGTACTCCAACAGGCAGAGGGAACAGAGTACGCACAGCGGCTTAAAGGACAGCACTCCAACAGGCAGGGGTGCAGAGTACACACAGCAGCTTAAAGGACAGTACTCCCACAGGCAGAGGGTACAGAGTACACACAGCGGCTGCAAGGACAGTACTCCCACAGGCAGAGGGAACAGAGTACACACAGGGGCTAAAAGGACAGTACTCCCACAGGCGGGGGTGCAGAGTACACACAGGGGCTAAAAGGACAGTACTCCCACAGGCGGGGGTGCAGAGTACACACAGGGGTTAAAAGGACAGTACTCCAACAGGCAGAGGGAACAGAGTACGCACAGCGGCTTAAAGGACAGCACTCCAACAGGCAGGGGTGCAGAGTACACACAGCAGCTTAAAGGACAGCACTCCTACAGGCAGAGGGTACAGAGTACACACAGCGGCTGCAAGGACAGTACTCCCACAGGCAGAGGGAACAGAGTACGCACAGCGGCTTAAAGGACAGTACTCCCACAGGCAGGGGTGCAGAGTACACACAGCAGCTTAAAGGACAGTACTCCCACAGGCAGAGGGAACAGAGTATGCACAGCGGCTTAAAGGACAGTACTCCAACAGGCAGGGGTGCAGAGTACACACAGGGGCTAAAAGGACAGTATTCCAACAGGCAGAGGGAACAGAGCACACACAGCGGCTGCAAGGACAGTACTCCCACAGGCAGAGGGAACAGAGTACGCACAGTGGCTTAAAGGACAGCACTCCAACAGGCGGGGGTGCAGAGTACACACAGGGGCTAAAAGGACAGTATTCCAACAGGCAGAGGGAACAGAGTACACACAGTGGCTTAAAGGACAGCACTCCAACAGGCAGGGGTGCAGAGTACACACAGGGGCTAAAAGGACAGTATTCCAACAGGCAGAGGGAACAGAGTACGCACAGTGGCTTAAAGGACAGCACTCCAACAGGCGGGGGTGCAGAGTACACACAGCGGCTTAAAGGACAGCACTGCAACAGGCGGGGGTGCAGAGTACACACAGCGGCTTAAAGGACAGCACTCCAACAGGCGGGGGGTGCAAAGTACACACAGCGGCTTAAAGGACAGTACTCCCACAGGCAGAGGGAACAGAGTACACACAGCGGCTTAAAGGACAGTACTCCAACAGGCAGGGGTGCAGAGTACACACAGTAGTTAAAGGACAGTACTCCCACAGATAGGGGGTGCAGAGTATACACAGCAGCTTAAGGCTATGTGCCCACGTTGCGTTTTTTTAAGCGTTTTTGCCACTTTTTCTGCTGTAGAAATGCTTAAAAACACTTATAAAACGCATCCAATTATTTTTAATGGCATTCTGCAATTGTTCTGCTCATGCTGCGTTTATTTCCTCAGTGGAAACACATTGCGGAAAAAAATACAGCATGATCATTAATTTTGTGGAACTGCGGTGATTTCCCCGCTATAGAAATGTACTGGGACGCATGGAAAAAACGCATGAAAAACATGAGATAAACGCGACAAATACGCAATAAAAATGCAAAAAAGTGAAAAATGGTAGAAAAACACGAGCGGATTTCCTGGCAATGAAATCCGGTTTTGATGAGGAAAATTCTGCTTAATTTCTGCAATGTGGGTGGATTGCCCTCCAAGTGCAGTGGGGTACTCAATACCGGGTCCTTCAGTTCACAGGGGGATGTCACGGTGGCTGACCCGGTCCATGGCCCTGGGACGTCCGTGTAAGGCTGCCGTCACACTATCAGTATTTGGTCAGTATTTTACATCAGTATTTGTAGCCAAAACCAGGAGAGGAACAAACAGAGGAAAAGTATAATAGAACCATATGCACCACTTCTGAATTATCACCCACTCCTGGTTTTCGCTACAAATACTGATGTAAAATACTGACCAAATACTGATAGTGTGACGGCAGCCTAAAAGGGAAAGGTCTTTAAGGGGAATGTTCGTGACGCCACCTGTGGTATTCGGTCAGGGTGACCGACGCTGCTTTAAGGGGTCCGCCGGGGTGATGTTATGGCAGCTAGATGGTATAGCTTCCCACAGGCGAAGTGTGTCCCCAGGGCTTCCCAGTGTGTAGAGGACACAAGTTTGCAGTCTCTTTACCTTTACTGAAGACTTCAGCATCCACAGTCCAGGACACCAGATCACAGGGCAGGCAGGGTCCGGCCGGTTTGGAGGCAAATCCAGAGTCCCCTTGTCCGGGTGGAAATCAGTAGCCTTCCTTGCGCTGCGGTGGTGTAGTCCCTTACTGCCTAAGGCTTCACATAAGGGTCTCACAAATGTGGTGTTTCGCTCTCTCTGTCCCTCATATAGGATAGGATAATACCCGTATGACTGGTGACTTGAGCCTGTTTATAGGGTCTCTTAGATCAGGGGTCCCCAACTCCAGTCCTCAAGGCCCACCAACATGTCATGTTTTCAGGATTTCCTTAGTCTTGCCCAGGTAATAATTGCATCACCTGTGCAATGCAAAGGAAATCCTGAAAACATGACCTGTTGGTGGGCCTTGAGGACTGGAGTTGGGGACCCCTGTCTTAGATAACCCGGCTCTGTGGGTGTCACTGCATTAACTGCATAAAGTGTATGAGAACCCAATAATTTTATTTATTTATTTATTTTGAATGGGCCACACAGGGATAGTTAGGTTAGTGCGTTGAGGCGGTAGGCCAGTCTGAACAAATTAGTTTTTAGGGCACGCTTAAAACTGTGTGGCTGCAATACAGTTCTGCCTTTCAATATCTCTTTCTGGGAGCTGCAGCTCTGAGGGCATGCACAGCTCCTTTAACCCTCCATCCTCCTCAGACTCTGGTCTGGAACGTTCTAACTTTCCCTACAGACTACGGCCGGCGTCACACTTGCGAGTTTTACGGACGTAAGAGCGCAGAAACTACGTCCGTAAAACTCGCAAAACATACGGCACAATTATTCTCTATGCCCCTGCTCCTATTTGCCGTATTTTACTGATCAGTATTATACGGCTTTCTACGGCCGTAGAAAATCGCAGCATGCTGCGTTTGTCACCGTATTGCGCAAATAAAACGCCAATGAAAGTCTATGGAAGCCCCAAAAATACGGATTACACACGGACCAGCAGTGTGACTTGCGAGAAATACGCAGCGCTGTTACAGAGAAAAGCCGGTAATTCAGTGCGGTGTACAGTAAAATCACACTGACAGCTTACAGTAGAATAGGTAGAATAAATATGTACACATAGAATAGGGAGATATATATATATATGTCAGTGAGACACATATATGTATATATATTCTTACTTCATACAGCCGCGATATAGCAAAAAGCCGGTAATTCAATTACCGGCTTTTGCTATCTCCTTCCTAAACCCGACATGATATGAGACATGGTTACATACAGTAAACCATCTCATATCACCATTTTTTTTTTGCATAATCCACACTACTAATGTCAGTAGTGTGTATCTGCAAAATTTGGCCGTTCTAGCTCTTAAAATAAAGGGTTAAATGGCGGAAAAAATTGGCGTGGGCTCCCGCGCAATTTTCTCCGCCAGAGTAGTAAAGCCAGTGACTGAGGGCAGATATTAATAGCCTGGAGAGGGTCCACGGTTATTGCCCCCCCCCCTGGCTAAAAACATCTGCCCCCAGCCAACCCAGAAAAGGCACATCTGGAAGATGCGCCTATTCTGGCACTTGGCCACTCTCTTCCCATTCCGGTGTAGCGGTGGGATATGGGGTAATGAAGGGTTAATGCCACCTTGCTATTGTAAGGTGACATTAAGCCTAATTAATAATGGAGAGGCGTCAATTATGACACCTATCCATTATTAATCCAATTGAATGAAAGGGTTAAAAAAAACACACACACATTATTAAAAATTATTTTAATGAAATAAAAACAAAGGTTGTTGTAATATTTTATTTAACGCCCAATCCAATCACTGAAGACCCTCGTTCTGTAAAAGAAAAAACATAATAAACCAACAATATACTTACCTTCCGCAGATCTGTAAAGTCCAACGATGTAAATCCTTCTGAAGGGGTTAAAACATTTTGCAGCAAGGAGTTCCGCTAATGCAGGCTGCTCCTTGCTGCAAAACCCCGGGGAATGAAGCTAAATATAGGTCAATGATCTATATTTAGCTTCATTTGCGGTGAGGCGCCCTCTGCTGGCTGTTCATAGATCGTGGGAACTTTCCTAGAAAGAAGAAGCTCCCAGGCTTTCTAGGAAAGTTCCCACAATCTATGAACAGCCAGCAGAGGGCGCCTCACCGCAAATGAAGCTAAATATAGATCATTGACCTATATTTAGCTTCATTCCCCGGGGTTTTGCAGCAAGGAGCAGCCTGCATTAGCGGAACTCCTTGCTGCAAAATATTTTAACCCCTTCAGAAGGATTTACATCGTTGGACTTTACAGATCTGCGGAAGGTAAGTATATTGTTGGTTTATTATGTTTTTTCTTTTACAGAACGAGGGTCTTCAGTGATTGGATTGGGCGTTAAATAAAATATTACAACAACCTTTGTTTTTATTTCATTAAAATAATTTTTAATAATGTGTATGTGTTTTTTTTAACCCTTTCATTCAATTGGATTAATAATGGATAGGTGTCATAATTGACGCCTCTCCATTATTAATTAGGCTTAATTTCACCTTACAATAGCAAGGTGGCATTAACCCTTCATTACCCCATATCCCACCGCTACACGGGAATGGGAAGAGAGTGGCCAAGTGCCAGAATAGGCGCATCTTCCAGATGTGCCTTTTCTGGGGTGGCTGGGGGCAGATGTTTTTAGCCAGGGGGGGGCAATAACCGTGGACCCTCTCCAGGCTATTAATATCTGCACTCAGTCACTGGCTTTACTACTCTGGCCGGAGAAAATTGCGCGGGAGCCCACGCCAATTTTTTCCGCCATTTAACCCTTTATTTTAAGAGCTAGAACGGCCAAATTTTGCACATACACACTACTAACATTAGTAGTGTGGATTATGCAAAAAAAAAATGGGGATATGAGATGGTTTACTGTATGTAAACCATGTCTCATATCATGTCGGGTTTTAGGAAGGAGAAAGCAAAATCCGGTAATTGAATTACCGGCTTTTTGCTATCTCGCGCTGTATGAAGGAATAATATATATATATATATATATATATATATATATATATATATATATATGTGTCTACTGACATATATATATATATATATATAGACAGTATATATGTTTTTATTTTATTTTTTTAACACATGGATCCCTTGTATAGGCGTATGTCGGTTTGGCAAGCCTGCGATAAAAACACGCAGTACGGATGCCATACGGATTACATACGCAGGATGCCATGCGCAAAAGACGGTGACACACCCTGCCTACGGAGGAGCTACGGACCACTATTTTCGGGACTTTTCAGCGTATTACGGCCGTAATATACGGACCGTACTTGCATACGCTGAGTGTGACGCCGGCCTACCAGTTATATATATCTATGGGGAGTGACTTAATAAATAGGAGCAGGAGCTCCCCCTGGTGGCCTGGAGTGTGAACATGTTGCATGTTTGTGATACCTGGATGCAGTTATCCTTCTTTGCCTCCAAACATAGCATCACTCTCCCCGAGAGGAAAGCAATACCACTGCGACGACCAGGACCCTGGAGCGCCGCACTGGCACATAGCCTAAAGGACAGTACTCCCACAGACCGGGGGTGCAGAGTACACACATTGGCTTATAGGACAGTACTTCCACAGGCAGGGGGTGCAGAGTACACACATTGGCTTATAGGACAGTGATTCCACAGGCAGGGGGTGCAGAGTACACACATTGGCTTATAGGACAGTGATTCCACAGGCAGGGGGTGCAGAGTACACACATTGGCTTATAGGACAGTACTTCCACAGGCAGGGGGTGCAGAGTACACACATTGGCTTATAGGACAGTACTTCCACAGGCAGGGGGTGCAGAGTAAACACAGCAGCTTAAAGAACAATACTCCCACAGATGGGGGTGCAGAGTCCACACAGCAGCTTAACCCCTTTCTGACCTCAGACGGTATAGTACGTCTGAGGTCAGAACCCCCGCTTTGATGCAGGCTCCGGAGGTGAGCCCACATCAAAGCCGGGACATGTCAGCTGTTTTGAACAGCTGACTTTTGCCCGCAATAGCGACGGATGGAATTGCGATCCACCCGCCGCTATTAACTAGTTAAATGCCGCTGTCAAACGCTGATTAACCTGATCGCTAAATGGCGTAGTGAGAAAAAAATGTGAAATGCCAGATTCAAATCGCCAGATTTTGGTCGCCGCGACATTGCATTAAAATGCAATAACGGGTGATCAAATGAAAGTGGTATTATTACAAATGTCAGCTCAGCATGCAAAAAATAAGCCCTCACCTGACCTCAGATCACAAAAAATGGAGACGCTATGGGTGTCGGAAAATGGCGCAATTTTTTATTTTTTATTTTTTTTTAGCAAAGTATGGAATTTTTTTTCACCACTTAGATAAAAAAGTACCTAAACATGTTAGGTGTCTATGAACTCCTAATGGCCTGGAGAATCAAAATGGCAGGTTAATTTTAGCAGTTAGTGAACCTAGCAAAAAAGCCAAACATAAAACAAGTGTGGCATTGCACATTTTTTGCAATTTCACCGCACTTGCAATTTTTTTCCGTTTTCCAGTACACAACGTGGTAAAAGCAATGATGTCGTTCCAAAGTAAAACTTGTCCTGCAAAAAATAAGCCCTCACATGGCCAAATTGATGGAAAAATAAAAAAGTTATGGCTCTCGGAAGGAGGGGAGCAAAAAACGAACACGGAAGAATGGAAAATCCCAAGTTCATGAAGGGGTTAAAGGACAACACTCCCACAGGTGGGGGGTGCAGAGTATTCATAGCAGCTTAAAGAACAACACTCCCACAGGCGGGGGTGCAGAGTACAAACAGCAGCTTAAAGGACAGTACTCCCACAGGCGGGGGTGCAGACTATGCACAGCGTCTATACAGGCGAGGTCAAGTGCTGCGCTGACCAATCACAGGCTTACAAATACTTGTCATGGCTGTGATGGCTCTGGAAGTTCCCACAGTCTAAAAGCTTGTTGATTGGCTGTGCTGCAGCCTTTCAAAAAGCTTTATTAGACTGGCGAACCCGAACAGGAAACATTCAATAAAAAGTCCATGTTCGGGGTTCAGTACCGGACACTAGGTGGCTGGTACAGACCCCGAACTTTCCATCTCCGTTTCGCCCTATTCATGATGGGCTGTGGTGCAGTACGACATGTAGAAAATCCCAGAATAACTGGAGTGTGACGTGTCCAGTCCTGGAGAAGTCAAAGTAAATTCTAGGGGTTTCTCTGTGCTGCGCAATCATCCTCTCTATGTTGCGTCTTCAGATCCTATCTGTGTCATGTGAGTTTGTTATTAGAAAAAATATATAAAAAGGTAAAAAACAAAACAAAATAACATTAAAAGCAACAACATTTGTATAAGTAATCCCCAAATAATGCAAAATTATTAAAATAAAAAAAAAAGAGACCTGAGACGCAGTGACACGCACAAAATAACTAAAAAAAAGGTATTACATAAAAGTAGAAAAAACATGAAAAACATAATCTTATGTGGCTGGCACATCAGTGTCACAGTGTCCATCAGAACCAGCCACAGTGCCCCCTCAGTCACAGTGTCCATCAGTACCAGCCACAGTGCCCCCCCTCAGTCACAGTGTCCATCAGAACCAGCCACAGTGCCCCCTCAGTCACAGTGTCCATCAGAACCAGCCACAGTGTCCCCCTCAGTCACAGTGTCCATCAGAACCAGCCACAGTGCCCCCCTCAGTCACAGTGTCCATCAGTACCAGCCACAGTGCCCCCCCTCAGTCACAGTGTCCATCAGAACCAGCCACAGTGCCCCCTCAGTCACAGTGTCCATCAGAACCAGCCACAGTGCCCCCCTCAGTCACAGTGTCCATCAGAACCAGCCACAGTGCCCCCCTCAGTCACAGTGTCCATCAGAACCAGCCACAGTGCCCCCCTCAGTCACAGTGTCCATCAGAACCAGCCACAGTGCCCCCCTCAGTCACAGTGTCCATCAGTACCAGCCACAGTGCCCCCCTCAGTCACAGTGTCCATCAGAACCAGCCACAGTGCCCCCTCAGTCACAGTGTCCATCAGTACCAGCCACAGTGCCCCCCCTCAGTCACAGTGTCCATCAGAACCAGCCACAGTGCCCCCCTCAGTCACAGTGTCCATCAGTACCAGCCACAGTGCCCCCCTCAGTCACAGTGTCCATCAGAACCAGCCACAGTGCCCCCTCAGTCACAGTGTCCATCAGTACCAGCCACAGTGCCCCCCTCAGTCACAGTGTCCATCAGTACCAGCCACAGTGCCCCCCTCAGTCACAGTGTCCATCAGAACCAGCCACAGTGCCCCCCTCAGTCACAGTGTCCATCAGAACCAGCCACAGTGCCCCCCTCAGTCACAGTGTCCATCAGAACCAGCCACAGTGCCCCCCTCAGTCACAGTGTCCATCAGTACCAGCCACAGTGCCCCCCTCAGTCACAGTGTCCATCAGAACCAGCCACAGTGCCCCCTCAGTCACAGTGTCCATCAGAACCAGCCACAGTGCCCCCCTCAGTCACAGTGTCCATCAGTACCAGCCACAGTGCCCCCCTCAGTCACAGTGTCCATCAGAACCAGCCACAGTGCCCCCCTCAGTCACAGTGTCCATCAGTACCAGCCACAGTGCCCCCCTCAGTCACAGTGTCCATCAGAACCAGCCACAGTGCCCCCTCAGTCACAGTGTCCATCAGAACCAGCCACAGTGCCCCCCTCAGCCACAGTGTCCATCAGAACCAGCCACAGTGCCCCCCTCAGTCACAGTGTCCATCAGTACCAGCCACAGTGCCCCCTCAGTCACAGTGTCCATCAGAACCAGCCACAGTGCCCCCCTCAGTCACAGTGTCCATCAGAACCACCCACAGTGCCCCCCTCAGTCACAGTGTCCATCAGAACCAGCCACAGTGCCCCCCTCAGTCACAGTGTCCATCAGAACCAGCCACAGTGCCCCCCTCAGTCACAGTGTCCATCAGTACCAGCCACAGTGCCCCCCCTCAGTCACAGTGTCCATCAGAACCAGCCACAGTACCCCCCTCAGTCACAGTGTACATCAGTACCAGCCACAGTGCCCCCTCAGTCACAGTGTCCATCAGAACCAGCCACAGTGTCCCCCTCAGTCACAGTGTCCATCAGTACCAGCCACAGTGCCCCCTCAGTCACAGTGTCCATCAGAACCAGCCACAGTGCCCCCCTCAGTCACAGTATCCATCAGAACCAGCCACAGTGCCCCCTCAGTCACAGTGTCCATCAGAACCAGCCACATTGTCCCCCTCAGTCACAGTGTCCATCAGAACCAGCCACAGTGCCCCCCTCAGTCACAGTGTCCATCAGAACCAGCCACAGTGCCCCCCTCAGTCACAGTGTACATCAGAACCAGCCACAGTGCCCCCTCAGTCACAGTGTACATCAGAGCCAGCCACAGTGTCCCCCTCAGTCACAGTGTCCTTCAGAACCAGCCACAGTGCCCCCCTCAGTCACAGTGTCCATCAGAACCAGCCACAGTGCCCCCCTCAGTCACAGTGTCCATCAGAACCAGCCACAGTGCCCCCCTCAGTCACAGTGTCCATCAGAACCAGCCACAGTGCCCCCCTCAGTCACAGTGTCCATCAGTATCAGCCACAGTGCCCCCCTCAGTCACTGTGTCCATCAGAACCAGCCACAGTGCCCCCCTCAGTCACAGTGTCCATCAGAACCAGCCACAGTGCCCCCCTCAGTCACAGTGTCCATCAGAACCAGCCACAGTGCCCCCCTCAGTCACAGTGTCCATCAGAACCAGCCACAGTGCCCCCCTCAGTCACAGTGTCCATCAGAACCAGCCACAGTGCCCCCCTCAGTCACAGTGTCCATCAGTATCAGCCACAGTGCCCCCCTCAGTCACTGTGTCCATCAGAACCAGCCACAGTGCCCCCCTCAGTCACAGTGTCCATCAGAACCAGCCACAGTGCCCCCCTCAGTCACAGTGTCCATCAGTATCAGCCGCAGTGCCCTCATCAGTCACAGTGTTCATCAGTATCAGCCACAGTGCCCCCCTCAGTCACAGTGTCCATCACTAAAAGCAGCAGTGCCCCCTCAGTCACAGTGTCCATCAGTACCAGCCACAGTGCCCCCTCAGTCACAGTGTCCATCAGAACCAGCCACAGTGCCCCCTCAGTCACAGTGTCCATCAGTACCAGCCTCAGTGCCCCCCTCAGTCACAGTGTACATCAGTACCAGCCACAGTGCCCCCTCAGTCACAGTGTACATCAGTACCAGCCTCAGTGCCCCCCTCAGTCACAGTGTCCATCAGAACCAGCCACAGTGCCCTCTCAGTCACAGTGTCCATCACTAAAAGCAGCAGTGCCCCCTCAGTCACAGTGTACATCAGTACCAGCCTCAGTGCCCCCCTCAGTCACAGTGTCCATCAGAACCAGCCACAGTGCCCCCCTCAGTCACAGTGTACATCAGTACCAGCCACAGTGCCCCCTCAGTCACAGTGTCCATCAATACCAGCCGCAGTGCCCTCTTTGGTGCTAACCATAATGTCTCCTAATAAGCAGCAGCGACGTACGACAACCCTGTCTCACACCCTGTCCTGTCAGTGACTCACCACAAGAAGGCGCTCACATTTTTGCCCCTGCTTTGATCTCTGTGCCGCCTACTACTGCTGATCATGTAGGGTAGAGTAGAGATAACTCTGCCCCAGGCCGCTGCCTGCGCTGCCTATCCCTTGTTCCAACCCTGCCTGTAAGGGCATTTTTCCTGGCTTTCTCGATCTTTTTGCTATGATATCACATCTGATTGTCTGTAATGACCAGCTCCGCTCTGTTACATTCGTCCATCATCTCCCAGTATCCTGGACTCCTCACATTTCGCACCCGCTGTAACTTGGGTAGAATTATGTTCTAGGTTTGCACTCGGCTGCTTATTTTGGTGGCCGCTGTAGATGTTTCCTTGCAGGAAGCAGACGTGGTGGTGTAGTGGTCGGTCCATTCCGCCCCTGCACATGACAGGCGTTCTTCTGTGCGTGTTGTCACGAGCGGAGGGGCTCTGTTTCCAGATTATTTGGATATGAGCGGTATTTTTTTCCCTTTGCTTATTTTTTCTTGGTCTGCTTCACACCTCGGATTATTTTTGCATTGGTCTTGAGTGTTACACTTATGTCATCGGGACACGCACGTAACATGGCGAGTGATCAGAGTGTACGGCTCATTCACTTGACACAACGCAGGGTCGGTATATTTTTGTACGGTGCCTGCCCTGTCATCAGAAATAGGGAAGGAAAAATCCATTAAAATGGAAAGTTTCCGGGACATTGTTCAGATGATCACATGTTACATATCCATCATGAGGGCTGACGTACCCACGATTGGAATGGGCGTTCAATAAAATATTACAACAACCTTTGTTTTTATTTCATTAAAATAATTTTTAATAATGTGTTTCTGTTTTTTTTAACCCTTTACTAGTATTGGATTAATAATGGATAGGTGTCAGAATTGACGCCTCTCCATTATTAATTAGGCTTAATGTCACCTTACAATAGCAAGGTGGCATTAACCCTTCATTACCCCATATCCCACCGCTACACGGGAATGGGAAGAGAGTGGCCAAGTGCCAGAATAGACGCATCTTACAGATGTGCCTTTTCTGGGGTGGCTGGGGGCAGATGTTTTTAGCCGGGGGCGGGGGGGGGGGCAATAACCATGGTCCGTCTCCAGGCTATTAATATCTGCCCTCAGTCACTGGCTTTACTACTCTGGCAGAGAAAATTGCGCGGGAGCCCACGCCAATTTTTTCCGCCATTTAACCCTTTAATTTAGTAGATAGAACGGCCAAATTTTGCATAGACACACTACTAACATTAGTAGTGAGGAATATGCAAAAAAATGGGGATATGAGATGGTTTACTGTATGTAACCATGTCTCATATCATGTCGGGTTTAGGAAGGAGAAAGCAGAAGCCGGTAATTGAATTACCGGCTTTAAAGCTGTCTAGCGCTGGAAGAAATATTAATATATATACATATATGTGTCTACTGATATATATATATATATCTATTCTATGTGTACACATTCATTCTACCTATTCTACTGTAAGCTGTCAGTGTGATTTTACTGTACACCGCACTGAATTGCCGGCTTTTCTCTCTAACAGCGCTGCGTATTTCTCGCAAGTCACACTGCTTGTCCGTGTGTAATCCGTATTTTTTAGGCTTCCATAGACTTTCATTGGCGTATTTCTTGCGCAGTACGGTGACAAACGCAGCATGCTGCGATTTTCTACGGCCGTAGAAAGCCGTATAATACGGATCCGTAAAATACGGCAGATAGGAAGAGGGGCATAGAGAATAATTGTGCCGTATGTTTTGCGAGTTTTATGGACGTAGTTTCTGCGCTCTTACGTCCGTAAAACTCGCAAGTGTGACGCCGGCCTATGTCTAATATTATTTATTTTATGTATTTTTCTATATACATATTGTCAAGGATCACACCAGGGAGATCACGCAGAATCAAACCACTGCTACCAAGTGTCAAGGGATCACGGCCATGGGGGTCACGCAGATCCACCCGCTGTTAACTTTTGTCACGAGCAGCGCTCTGCTGCCCCTTATCGTCCGGACAATTACACAATTGACTGACGATTAATGGCTGTTTCCACTAAGGCAGGTTATTGGGAAACTACTAGTGGACATATGGTATATACATATCCCATTCCCACTCATGGAATATGTGTATATACCCCCATTACGGTCATCGATAACTCCACGATAACCCAAGAACTACTCGCTGCCACCACCAGTCATTTTTATACAGGCTGTCTGGAGGCCTAGTTCTGGTAGCATATGGCTTTGGGGTGCGGTTTACAGAACAAAAAGAACAGAACTGTTAAGTTTTATATTTAATCCAGAACGATAGGCAGTGTTTATAAAAAACATACAAAAGATATTGCAAAGGGGGACAAAATAATACAGCATATACAATTACATAAAATAAAAGGGATTAGCAGAGAAACTTAGTATGCTGGTCACAGAGATGGCTCAGGTAGCTGCTGGAAGAAAACTGATTGAAAATGTATGGTTAACAGGATCAAGCCTACAGCGATATTGAATACAGATCATAATTTACCTTGACCTTTATCAACACTTGTGTTACACCCCCTTCCTTGCTGATCTCACGTGGATCGGGTACTGAGAAGTTCTCAGCCCTTCAGGTTTTTATGAAATTCCCACCATGAAAAATATTTTCACTTCAGATGATTGGAGAAGTTCGAGATCTCCGATATTTTTTTTAATCGAGATTTTAGCTTTCCATAGATAGTAAACATGACTGGAGTCAGCGATCTGGCCACCAAGGACATGTGGCTTATATGTAGGGGTCATAGTTATAAAAAAATATGCATATTCTTCCAGATTAATCTTGAAGTTGAAAATATATGTTGCATCAATGTCGGATCTATACAAACCCCAATATTAATAACTTTCTGTCAGAGACTCAAAGTCTGGGGGGAAACTCTTTCATCATAGCAGCTTATCCTGGAGGATCAACAGTTAATCCTGGATTGCACAATAGGTACGCTGGTTTAATCACCTGTCCAATCTACAAATATCAGCCTCACTCACATTAGACGACATCTTCTTGACACTCCAGAGGTCTTTTGCTTCAAAAGAAGCTTGAAGCTGGAGCTTCCTGCATTCTAATTAGGAAAAAATACAAAAATACAGAAAAAGTGGAATTATATTTTTGACATCGCACTTTTTTCCCTGTGCTTTTTTTTATACATTAAATGGTAAAATGAATGGTGTCATTCAAAATTACAACTCAAGGAGACCTCATATGGCAACGTCAGCAAAAAAAAAAGAAGGTTCTGGCTGTTGGAAAAGGGAAAAAAAAATGTAAAAAAGGGAAGGGGCTAAATAAAAAAATATGTCTCCACCTATAACGAGTTGTTGTACATCACTGATTTCCTTATGGAATTCTTTATTTTGTTTTACCATTACTTAAGACCAACTGAAAGCCTGAGCATTGGGTCCCTGGGACATTTCAATATAACACAAGTTTTTAACCGTGAGAAAATGAGTGAAGTTGTGATAATTATTAGAGAAATCTGCTAATTATTAGAATTGATGGCACAAGAAAATAAATGTTCTCTCCTTCCTTCGCCGATTCTAAGCCTCTGATAAATCTTTGCTATTAATTGGTCTTGAATTAGTAATTAATCTGATAGACAGGTGATGTCGGAGGGTGTGCAAACTTTTGCAACAAAATGTGAGCGAATCAATTCTGAGCTATGCAGATTTTCTACTAATTTTACATTAGGTGCAAAAATGTAGGGGACCACAAAAAAATGGTTGGAGTTGGAGTGCGGATTTTCTCTCTCTTTTCAGTAGCCGGCTGTCACTTTCCTTCATGGCTGCAGAATTATAGGGGAGGAAATTGACGGTGACAAGTACTTAGCCGCAGGTGAAATTCCAACTGTTTTCTTTTAGCTGCTCGTTCGGCGGACTGAGCGGCGGAGACGTGACGCGGTGGGAGAAATTCAAAATGTAATCTTTGTGGCCGATGTGTCTGACGACGCCGTCGTCTGATTGGCGCTTTCCATTATGACTCAAATCAATTCACGTGAAATGTGGAGTTTAACAGCGACTATTTTAAGGTAGAACCCCGGGGGCGACGGTCGGGTCTCCACAGAGGAATATTCATAAGCAGCTTATGAGTCTTTCATTCCTGAGCAGAGAGACTCCGCTGAATATAACGAGGGCTTATAATAAGACTGGTTGTGGCTGTGTCCGGAGGGGGACCCCGAAGAAGAAAGAGTGACAAATTAATAGTAGTGAAGAAGTAAAACCGAAAGACAAGAAAATCCAATTATCGCTCCTGTCCATAGAGAGAAAGGGGAGCGGGGAAGGCTGGCAAAGTGATCCTGCTAAATAACGGTCTAATTTGTAAATGTCACTTTCCTCCAAGACTGTGTAAGAAATACAGATACAAAATCAATACTAAATACTGAGCAGCGATCAAAAACCTAAAATAACAGGGACATAAGTACTCCCTACAAGAATATACCTGCCATAATACCGCCCCTATATACAAGAATATAACTGCTATAATAATGCTCCTATGTACAAGAATATAACTACTATAATACTGGCCCCTATATACAAGAATATAACTACTATAATACTGCCCCTATGTACAAGAATATAACTACTATAATACTGCTCCTATATACAAGAATATAACTACTATAATACTGCCCCTATGTACAAGAATATAACTACTATAATACTGCCCCTATGTACAAGAATATAACTACTATAATACTGCTCCTATGTACAAGAATATAACTACTATAATACTGCCCCTATGTACAAGAATATAACTACTATAATACTGCTCCTATGTACAAGAATATAACTACTATAATACTGCCCCTATGTACAAGAATATAACTACTATAATACTGCCCCTATGTACAAGAATATAACTACCATAATACTGCTCCTATATACAAGAATATAACTACTTTTAATACTGCCCCTATGTACAAGAATATAACTACTATAATACTGCTCCTATATACACGAATATAACTACTATAATACTGCCCCTATGTACAAGAATATAACTACTATAATACTGCTCCTATGTACAAGAATATAACTACTATATTACTGCTCCTATATACAAGAATATAACTACTATAATACTGTCTCTATGTACGAGAATATAACTACTATAATACTGGCTCTATGTACAAGAATATAACTACTTTAATACTGCCCCTATGTACAAGAATATAACTACTATAATACTGCCCCTATGTACAAGAAAATAACTATAATACTGCTGCTATGTACAAGAATATAACTACTATAATACTGCTCCTATATACAAGAATATAACTACTATAATACTGCCCCTATGTACAAGAATATAACTATAATACTGCTGCTATGTACAAGAATATAAATACTATAATACTGCTCCTATGAACAAGAATATAACTGCTATAATACTGCTCCTATATACAAGAATATAACTACTATAATACTGCTCCTATATACAAGAATATAACTACTATAATACTGCCCCTATGTACAAGAATATAACTATAATACTGCTATGTACAAGAATATAACTACTATAATACTGCCCCTATGTACAAGAATATAACTACTATAATACTGCCCCTATGTACAAGAATATAACTACTATAATACTGCCCCTATGTACAAGAATATAACTACTATAATACTGCTCCTATGTACAAGAATATAACTACTATAATACTGCCCCTATGTACAAGAATATAACTACTATAATACTGCTCCTATGTACAAGAATATAACTACTATAATACTGCCCTCTATGAACAGGAATATAACTACTATAATACTGCCCCTATGTACAAGAATATAACTACTATAATACTGCCCCTATGTACAAGAATATAACTACTATAATACTGCCCCTATGTACAAGAATATAACTACTGTAATACTGCTCCTATGTACAAGAATATAACTACTATAATACTGCCCTCTATGAACAGGAATATAACTACTATAATACTGCCCCTATGTACAAGAATATAACTACTATAATACTGCTCCCTATGTACAAGAATATAACTACTATAATACTGCCCCTATGTACAAGAATATAACTACTATAATACTGCTCCTATGTACAAGAATATAGCTACTATAATACTGCTCCTATGTACAAGAATATAACTACTATAATACTGCCCCTATGTACAAGAATATAACTACTATAATACTGCCCTCTATGAACAGGAATATAACTACTATAATACTGCCCCTATGTACAAGAATATAACTACTATAATACTGCTCCTATGTACAAGAATATAGCTACTATAATACTGCTCCTATGTACAAGAATATAACTACTATAATACTGCCCCTATGTACAAGAATATAACTACTATAATACTGCCCTCTATGAACAGGAATATAACTACTATAATACTGCCCCTATGTACAAGAATATAACTACTATAATACTGCCCCTATGTACAAGAATATAACTACTATAATACTGCTCCTATGTACAAGAATATAGCTACTATAATACTGCTCCTATGTACAAGAATATAACTACTATAATACTGCCCCTATGTACAAGAATATAACTACTATAATACTGCCCTCTATGAACAGGAATATAACTACTATAATACTGCCCCTATGTACAAGAATATAACTACTATAATACTGCTCCTATGTACAAGAATATAACTACTATAATACTGCCCTCTATGAACAGGAATATAACTACTATAATACTGCTCCTATGTACAAGAATATAACTACTATAATACTGCTCCTATGTACAAGAATATAACTACTATAATACTGCTCCTATGTATAAGAATATAACTACTATAATACTGCCCCTATGTACAAGAATATAACTACTATAATACTGCTCCTATGTACAAGAATATAACTACTATAATACTGCTCCTATGTACAAGAATATAACTACTATAATACTGCCCCTATGTACAAGAATATAACTACTATAATACTGCTCCTATGTACAAGAATATAACTACTATAATACTGCCCTCTATGAACAGGAATATAACTACTATAATACTGCTGCCTATATTTCAGAATATAATTAGTTTATACTAACTGCTGTACTGTGTGTGAATATGATGATGAGAATTTTGCTGTTTGCCGCTTTATGCTACATTGTATATTTTATGTATGAAGAGCTTTCAGTCTATTATATCTTTATGGTTCGGAGGTCATATAAATAAAACATTTTTTTATGTAGAAATTCCATTATTCTGATGTTTTATTGACGTGAAATGTTTTCCGGCCGCTGTGAGAACTTCACAGATTGTCGTACATTTCTCGGAATGATGTCTGTCTTTGAAGAAGAAAAAAATTGCTGTATTTGAAAAACTGGAGAAAATATTATTTCCTTTCCGCTGACTTCTTCACGTTGTCCTTAATAAAATATATGATTGTGGAGCGCCCCCAGACACAGGGCCACGGGGTACTCGGTACCGGGCCTCTTCTTCTTCTGTTCTGAGGATGTCACGGTGGCTAGACCCGGTCCGTGACCCTGCTAAGGGGCGTCCAATGAAAGGTGGTGGTTTGGTGCGTGGTGCAATGAATAACAAGGACACAGGGTTGCAGTCTTTTTACCTCTTTACTGGAGACTTAGGGATCTGCAATCCAAAGCACTGCTAACGAGGCTGGCTGAGACCGCCCGGTCCGAAGGCACATCCAGAGTTCCCTTTGCAGGTGGAAATCAGTGCACACCAACTAGCGCCTGTCTGTTGTACTCCTTCCCTGCTGAGCACCACGGGATAGTTCTCACAACTGTCATGTCTGTTTCTGATGTTCTTTCCTCTCTCCGTCCCCCAGATGATATGGCTAGGACGCACCCGTATGATGGGGTAGGCCTGGAGTTCTTCCGGGACCCTAGAGTTGCCCCTCTCCCACAATTGCCCTCTTTGTCTGCTTAGGTGATTTAGGTGACACAGCCAACGTAGAGTTAACTGTCCTGCCGTGATTCATAGTAATGCGTAGAACTCTTACTTTCTCGGTGCTCCGGCCACCGGCTACGCGCCTCAGAAGGATGTTGCCACGATCTCAGGGGCACGACTCCTTCTGGTTCTATCTCCTTTGTGCTGTGATCCCTCTTCTCACTTCCCCACACTATACTTCACTTCGTGTCCTTTCTTAAGATGCCGCCGCAAGGTAGTGCAGGCGCGGCTCCGTAACAATCTGTCCTCTTTCTAGGCCGCTGTCAGGATCCCACCCCTGACAGGTCCTCTCCCGAACTCTCCCGGGCTCTTTCTGCCTAACTTCCCGTCCATTCCCCAGTTTTACCAGAGTGTGAGGAGTGGTCTAGTAGATAGAACCAGTCCCCCTGGTGGCCGGAGTGTGAAGTGTAATGTGTGACTGTGATACCTGGTCAGATGAACTCCTTTAGTGCAATCAGACATACCATCACTCCCCTTAGTGGCAGAGCGACATTACTGCAATGACCAGAACTCTGGGGCGCTGCAATTGCAAATCGTCTGATAACATTATTAAGGATCTTGTGTTTTCCCACTTTTTTCCTGTTTAATGTCTGAATGAGACAGAGGACAAAGGTCTTTTCTTTGTTCCAGGAAAAAGTTCCAGCCTTTATAGGTGAAGTCCGGTGTTTTAATTTTACCACTACTTAATTTTACCAGTTACTGAATTAGCAGACGCGAGTATGGAGGCATCTTGCTGGGGTATCTCAGAAATATCCAATGCATAAACACTTGCAGTGCTCAGTGGGTTGATTTTTGCTGCCATGTTGTAGCAGTGTCTTTCTGTTGTACCTATTCAGCAAGGTAATAAACACATGGAGACAAGCAACAGTCGAAGAAAGTGCACAGAGGAGTCTATGTGTGAACCTGCATGAAGAGCAGGTGACTGGGTGTCTACAGTAACTGGATATTGTTGCAAATCCCAAGTCAAAGTGTTTTCTGGAACCAGAATTGAAGGGAAGTCAAATATTTGCCCTCAACTTAGGTCTATCCAGGTGGAGAGATAGATATAGTGTGGACTGTAGGGCACCGGTGTCAGATCATTGGGCAGCTCTGTTCCGATAAGCACATTCCTACAAGACCAGTGGGGAGCAGCAGAGTGAACATCCAGAGAAATAAAGGAGAAGATTTTCCTTTCACATCCCTGACTGTCAAGATTCTGCTGAAACAAGCGGAGCCAAGAATATTAAGTAAGGGACTCAGTAGCCTTTAGGTCAAGTGAAAATCATTCTAAAATACCCAGCATCACAAAACCAGCAAATCACCTCTGGATTTATCACTGTGACATCTACAGAGAACAGTCACTAAGCGTCACAACACCGACAAATCACCTCTGGATTTATCACTGTGACATCTGCAGAGGACAGTCACTAAGCGTCACAACACCGGCAAATCACCTCTGGATTTATCACTGTGACATCTGCAGAGGACAATCACTAAGCGTCACAACACCGGCAAATCACCTCTGGATTTATCACTGTGACATCTGCAGAGGACAGTCACTAAGCGTCACAACACCGGCAAATCACCTCTGGATTTATCACTGTGACATCTGCAGAGAACAGTCACTAAGCGTCGCAACACCGGCAAATCACCTCTGGATTTATCACTGTGACATCTGCAGAGGACAGTCACTAAGCGTCACAACACCGGCAAATCACCTCTGGATTTATCACTGTGACATCTGCAGAGGACAGTCACTAAGCGTCACAACACCGGCAAATCACCTCTGGATTTATCACTGTGACATCTGCAGAGAACAGTCACTAAGCGTCACAACACCGACAAATCACCTCTGGATTTATCACTATGACATCTGCAGAGGACAGTCACTAAGCGTCACAACACCGGCAAATCACCTCTGGATTTATCACTGTGACATCTGCAGAGAACAGTCACTAAGCGTCACAACACCGACAAATCACCTCTGGATTTATCACTATGACATCTGCAGAGGACAGTCACTAAGCGTCACAACACCGGCAAATCACCTCTGGATTTATCACTGTGACATCTACAGAGAACAGTCACTAAGCGTCACAACACCGACAAATCACCTCTGGATTTATCACTGTGACATCTGCAGAGGACAGTTACTAAGTGTCACAACACCGACAAATCACCTCTGGATTTATCACTGTGACATCTGCAGAGGACAGTCACTAAGTGTCACAACACCGACAAATCACCTCTGGATTTATCACTGTGACATCTGCAGAGGACAGTCACTAAGCGTCACAAAACCGACAAATCACCTCTGGATTTATCACTGTGACATCTGCAGAGAACAGTTACTAAGCGTCACAACACCGGCAAATCACCTCTGGATTTATCACTGTGACATCTGCAGAGGACAGTCACTAAGCGTCACAACACCGGCAAATCACCTCTGGATTTATCACTGTGACATCTGCAGAGGACAGTCACTAAGCGTCACAACACCGGCAAATCACCTCTGGATTTATCAATGTGACATCTACAGAGGACAGTCACTAAGCGTCACAACACCGACAAATCACCTCTGGATTTATCACTGTGACATCTGCAGAGGACAGTCACTAAGTGTCACAACACCGGCAAATCACCTCTGGATTTATCACTGTGACATCTGCAGAGGACAGTCACTAAGTGTCACAACACCGGCAAATCACCTCTGGATTTATCACTATGACATCTGCAGAGAACAGTGACTAAGCGTCACAACACCGGCAAATCACCTCTGGATTTATCACTGTGACATCTGCAGAGAACAGTCACTAAGCGTCACAACACCGACAAATCACCTCTGGATTTATCACTGTGACATCTGCAGAGGACAGTCACTAAACATCACAACACCGGCAAATCACCTCTGGATTTATCACTGTGACATCTGCAGAGGACAGTCACTAATCATCACAACACCGACAAATCACCTCTGGATTTATCACTATGACATCTGCAGAGAACAGTCACTAAGCGTCACAACATCGGCAAATCACCTCTGGATTTATCACTGTGACATCTGCAGAGAACAGTCACTAAGCGTCACAACACCGACAAATCACCTCTGGATTTATCACTGTGACATCTGCAGAGAACAGTCACTAAGCGTCACAACACCGACAAATCACCTCTGGATTTATCACTGTGACATCTGCAGAGAACAGTCACTAAGCGTCACAACATCGGCAAATCACCTCTGGATTTATCACTGTGACATCTGCAGAGAACAGTCACTAAGCGTCACAACACCGACAAATCACCTCTGGATTTATCACTGTGACATCTACAGAGGACAGTCACTAAGCGTCACAACACCGACAAATCACCTCTGGATTTATCACTGTGACATCTGCAGAGAACAGTCACTAAGCGTCACAACACCGGCAAATCACCTCTGGATTTATCACTGTGACATCTGCAGAGAACAGTCACTAAGCGTCACAACACCGGCAAATCACCTCTGGATTTATCACTGTGACATCTGCAGAGAACAGTCACTAAGCGCCACAACACCGACAAATCACCTCTGGATTTATCACTGTGACATCTACAGAGAACAGTCACTAAGCGTCACAACACCGGCAAATCACCTCTGGATTTATCACTGTGACATCTGCAGAGAACAGTCACTAATCATCACAACACCGACAAATCACCTCTGGATTTATCACTGTGACATCTGCAGAGAACAGTCACTAAGCGTCACAACACCGGCAAATCACCTCTGGATTTATCACTGTGACATCTACAGAGGACAGTCACTAAGCGTCACAACACCGACAAATCACCTCTGGATTTATCACTGTGACATCTGCAGAGAACAGTCACTAAGCATCACAACACCGACAAATCACCTCTGGATTTATCACTGTGACATCTGCAGAGGACAGTCACTAAGTGTCACAACACCGACAAATCACCTCTGGATTTATCACTGTGACATCTGCAGAGAACAGTCACTAAGTGTCACAACACCGGCAAATCACCTCTGGATTTATCACTATGACATCTGCAGAGGACAGTCACTAAGCGTCACAACACCGGCAAATTACTTCTGGATTTATCACTGTGACATCTACAGAGAACAGTCACTAAGCGTCACAACACCGGCAAATCACCTCTGGATTTATCACTGTGACATCTGCAGAGGACAGTCACTAAGCGTCACAACACCAGCAAATCACCTCTGGATTTATCACTGTGACATCTGCAGAGGACAGTCACTAAGCGTCACATCACCGGCAAATCACCTCTGGATTTATCACTGTGACATCTACAGAGAACAGTCACTAAGCATCACAACACCGGCAAATCACCTCTGGATTTATCACTGTGACATCTGCAGAGGACAGTCACTAAGCGTCACAACACCGACAAATCACCTCTGCATTTATCACTGTGACATCTGCAGAGGACAGTCACTAAGTGTCACAACACCGACAAATCACCTCTGGATTTATCACTATGACATCTGCAGAGGACAGTCACTAAGCGTCACAACACCGACAAATCACCTCTGGATTTATCACTGTGACATCTACAGAGGACAGTCACTAATCATCACAACACCGACAAATCACCTCTGGATTTATCACTATGACATCTGCAGAGGACAGTCACTAAGCGTCACAACACCAGCAAATCACCTCTGTATTTATCACTGTGACATCTGCAGAGAACAGTCACTAAGCGCCACAACACCGACAAATCACCTCTGGATTTATCACTATGACATCTGCAGAGAACAGTCACTAAGCATCACAAAACCAGCAAATCACCTCTGGATTTATCACTGTGACATCTACAGAGAACAGTCACTAAGCGTCACAACACCGGCAAATCACCTCTGGATTTATCACTGTGACATCTGCAGAGGACAGTCACTAAGCATCGCAACACCGGCAAATCACCTCTGGATTTATCACTGTGACATCTGCAGAGGACAGTCACTAAGCGTCACAACACCGGCAAATCACCTCTGGATTTATCACTGTGACATCTGCAGAGGACAGTCACTAAGCGTCACAACACCGGCAAATCACCTCTGGATTTATCACTATGACATCTACAGAGGACAGTCACTAATCATCACAACACCGACAAATCACCTCTGGATTTATCACTGTGACATCTGCAGAGGACAGTCACTAAGCGTCACAACACCGACAAATCACCTCTGGATTTATCACTGTGATATCTACAGAGAACAGTCACTAAGCATCACAACACCGGCAAATCACCTCTGGATTTATCACTATGACATCTGCAGAGGACAGTCACTAAGCGTCACAACACCGGCAAATCACCTCTGGATTTATCACTGTGATATCTGCAGAGAACAGTCACTAAGCGTCACAACACCGGCAAATCACCTCTGGATTTATCACTGTGACATCTGCAGAGAACAGTCACTAAGCGTCACAACACCGGCAAATCACCTCTGGATTTATCACTGTGACATCTGCAGAGAACAGTCACTAAGCGTCACAACACCGGCAAATCACCTCTGGATTTATCACTGTGACATCTGCAGAGAACAGTCACTAAGCGTCACAACACCGACAAATCACCTCTGGATTTATCACTATGACATCTGCAGAGGACAGTCACTAAGCGTCACAACACCGGCAAATCACCTCTGGATTTATCACTGTGACATCTGCAGAGAACAGTCACTAAGCGTCACAACACCGGCAAATCACCTCTGGATTTATCACTGTGACATCTGCAGAGGACAGTCACTAAGCGTCACAACACCGGCAAATCACCTCTGGATTTATCACTGTGACATCTGTAGAGAACAGTCACTAAGCGTCACAACACCGGCAAATCACCTCTGGATTTATCACTGTGACATCTGCAGAGAACAGTCACTAAGCGTCACAACACCGACAAATCACCTCTGGATTTATCACTATGACATCTGCAGAGGACAGTCACTAAGCGTCACAACACCGGCAAATCACCTCTGGATTTATCACTGTGACATCTGCAGAGGACAGTCACTAAGCGTCACAACACCGGCAAATCACCTCTGGATTTATCACTGTGACATCTGCAGAGGACAGTCACTAAGCGTCACAACACCGACAAATCACCTCTGGATTTATCACTGTGACATCTGCAGAGGACAGTCACTAAGCATCACAACACCGGCAAATCACCTCTGGATTTATCACTGTGACATCTGCAGAGAACAGTCACTAAGCGTCACAACACCGGCAAATCACCTCTGGATTTATCACTGTGACATCTGCAGAGAACAGTCACTAAGCGTCACAACACCGGCAAATCACCTCTGGATTTATCACTGTGACATCTGCAGAGAACAGTCACTAAGCGTCACAACACCGGCAAATCACCTCTGGATTTATCACTGTGACATCTGCAGAGAACAGTCACTAAGCGTCACAACACCGACAAATCACCTCTGGATTTATCACTATGACATCTGCAGAGGACAGTCACTAAGCGTCACAACACCGGCAAATCACCTCTGGATTTATCACTGTGACATCTGCAGAGGACAGTCACTAAGCGTCACAACACCGGCAAATCACCTCTGGATTTATCACTGTGACATCTGCAGAGGACAGTCACTAAGCGTCACAACACCGACAAATCACCTCTGGATTTATCACTGTGACATCTGCAGAGGACAGTCACTAAGCATCACAACACCGGCAAATCACCTCTGGATTTATCACTGTGACATCTGCAGAGGGCAGTCACTAAGCATCACAACACCGACAAATCACCTCTGGATTTATCACTGTGACATCTGCAGAGAACAGTCACTAAGCGTCACAACACCGGCAAATCACCTCTGGATTTATCACTGTGACATCTGCAGAGGACAGTCACTAAGCGCCACAACACCGGCAAATCACCTCTGGATTTATCACTGTGACATCTGCAGAGAACAGTCACTAAGCGTCACAACACCGACAAATCACCTCTGGATTTATCACTGTGACATCTGCAGAGAACAGTCACTAAGCATCACAACACCGGCAAATCACCTCTGGATTTATCACTGTGACATCTGCAGAGGACAGTCACTAAGCGTCACAACACCGGCAAATCACCTCTGGATTTATCACTGTGACATCTGCAGAGAACAGTCACTAAGCCTCACAACACCGACAAATCACCTCTGGATTTATCACTGTGACATCTGCAGAGGACAGTCACTAAGCATCACAACACCGGCAAATCACCTCTGGATTTATCACTGTGACATCTGCAGAGAACAGTCACTAAGCGTCACAACACCGACAAATCACCTCTGGATTTATCACTATGACATCTGCAGAGAACAGTCACTAAGCGTCACAACACCGGCAAATCACCTCTGGATTTATCACTGTGACATCTACAGAGGACAGTCACTAAGCGTCACAACACCGGCAAATCACCTCTGGATTTATCACTATGACATCTGCAGAGAACAGTCACTAAGCGTCACAACACCGACAAATCACCTCTGGATTTATCACTGTGACATCTGCAGAGAACAGTCACTAAGCGTCACAACACCGACAAATCACCTCTGGATTTATCACTGTGACATCTGCAGAGGACAGTCACTAAGTGTCACAACACCGACAAATCACCTCTGGATTTATCACTGTGACATCTGCAGAGGACAGTCACTAAGCATCGCAACACCGGCAAATCACCTCTGGATTTATCACTGTGACATCTGCAGAGAACAGTCACTAAGCGTCACAACACCGACAAATCACCTCTGGATTTATCACTGTGACATCTACAGAGAACAGTCACTAAGCGTCACAACACCGGCAAATCACCTCTGGATTTATCACTGTGATATCTGCAGAGAACAGTCACTAAGCGTCACAACACCGGCAAATCACCTCTGGATTTATCACTGTGACATCTGCAGAGAACAGTCACTAAGTGTCACAACACCGGCAAATCACCTCTGGATTTATCACTGTGACATCTGCAGAGAACAGTCACTAAGTGTCACAACACCGGCAAATCACCTCTGGATTTATCACTGTGACATCTGCAGAGAACAGTCACTAAGCGTCACAACACCGGCAAATCACCTCTGGATTTATCACTGTGACATCTGCAGAGAACAGTCACTAAGTGTCACAACACCGACAAATCACCTCTGGATTTATCACTATGACATCTGCAGAGAACAGTCACTAAGCGTCACAACACCGACAAATCACCTCTGGATTTATCACTGTGACATCTGCAGAGAACAGTCACTAAGCGTCACAACACCGACAAATCACCTCTGGATTTATCACTGTGACATCTGCAGAGGACAGTCACTAAGCGTCACAACACCGGCAAATCACCTCTGGATTTATCACTGTGATATCTGCAGAGGACAGTCACTAAGTGTCACAACACCGGCAAATCACCTCTGGATTTATCACTGTGACATCTGCAGAGAACAGTCACTAAGTGTCACAACACCGACAAATCACCTCTGGATTTATCACTGTGACATCTACAGAGGACAGTCACTAAGTGTCACAACACCGGCAAATCACCTCTGGATTTATCACTATGACATCTGCAGAGGACAGTCACTAAGCGTCACAACACCGGCAAATCACCTCTGGATTTATCACTGTGACATCTGCAGAGAACAGTCACTAAGCGTCACAAAACCGGCAAATCACCTCTGGATTTATCACTGTGACATCTGCAGAGAACAGTCACTAAGTGTCACAACACCGGCAAATCACCTCTGGATTTATCACTGTGACATCTGCAGAGAACAGTCACTAACCGTCACAACACCGGCAAATCACCTCTGGATTTATCACTGTGACATCTGCAGAGGACAGTCACTAAGCATCACAACACCGGCAAATCACCTCTGGATTTATCACTATGACATCTACAGAGGACAGTCACTAAGCGTCACAACACCGGCAAATCACCTCTGGAATTATCACTGTGACATCTGCAGAGGACAGTCACTAAGTGTCACAACACCGGCAAATCACCTCTGGATTTATCACTGTGACATCTGCAGAGAACAGTCACTAAGTGTCACAACACCGGCAAATCACCTCTGGATTTATCACTGTGACATCTGCAGAGGACAGTCACTAAGTGTCACAACACCGACAAATCACCTCTGGATTTATCACTATGACATCTGCAGAGGACAGTCACTAAGCGTCACAACACCGGCAAATCACCTCTGGATTTATCACTGTGACATCTGCAGAGAACAGTCACTAAGTGTCACAAAACCGGCAAATCACCTCTGGATTTATCACTGTGACATCTGCAGAGAACAGTCACTAAGTGTCACAACACCGGCAAATCACCTCTGGATTTATCACTGTGACATCTGCAGAGAACAGTCACTAAGTGTCACAACACCGGCAAATCACCTCTGGATTTATCACTGTGACATCTGCAGAGAACAGTCACTAAGCGTCACAACACCGGCAAATCACCTCTGGATTTATCACTGTGACATCTGCAGAGAACAGTCACTAAGCGTCACAACACCGGCAAATCACCTCTGGATTTATCACTGTGACATCTGCAGAGGACAGTCACTAAGCGTCACAACACCGACAAATCACCTCTGGATTTATCACTGTGACATCTGCAGAGAACAGTCACTAAGCATCACAACACCGACAAATCACCTCTGGATTTATCACTGTGACATCTGCAGAGAACAGTCACTAAGTGTCACAAAACCGGCAAATCACCTCTGGATTTATCACTGTGACATCTGCAGAGAACAGTCACTAAGTGTCACAAAACCGGCAAATCACCTCTGGATTTATCACTGTGACATCTGCAGAGAACAGTCACTAAGTGTCACAAAACCGGCAAATCACCTCTGGATTTATCACTGTGACATCTGCAGAGGACAGTCACTAAGCGTCACAACACCGACAAATCACCTCTGGATTTATCACTGTGACATCTGCAGAGGACAGTCACTAAGCATCACAACACCGACAAATCACCTCTGGATTTATCACTGTGACATCTGCAGAGAACAGTCACTAAGCGTCACAACACCGGCAAATCGCCTCTGGAGTTATCACTATGACATCTGCAGAGAACAGTCACTAAGCATCACAACACCGACAAATCACCTCTGGATTTATCACTATGACATCTGCAGAGGACAGTCACTAAGCGTCACAACACCGACAAATCACCTCTGGATTTATCACTATGACATCTGCAGAGGACAGTCACTAAGCATCACAACACCGGCAAATCACCTCTGGATTTATCACTGTGACATCTGCAGAGGACAGTCACTAAGCATCACAACACCGGCAAATCACCTCTGGATTTATCACTGTGACATCTGCAGAGGACAGTCACTAAGCGTCACAACAGCGACAAATCACCTCTGGATTTATCACTGTGACATCTGCAGAGGACAGTCACTAAGCGTCACAACACCGGCAAATCACCTCTGGATTTATCACTGTGACATCTGCAGAGAATTGTCACTAAGCGTCACAACACCGACAAATCACCTCTGGATTTATCACTGTGACATCTGCAGAGGACAGTCACTAAGCATCACAACACCGGCAAATCACCTCTGGATTTATCACTGTGACATCTGCAGAGGACAGTCACTAAGCATCACAACACCGACAAATCACCTCTGCATTTATCACTGTGACATCTGCAGAGGACAGTCACTAAGCGTCACAACACCGACAAATCACCTCTGGATTTATCACTGTGACATCTGCAGAGGACAGTCACTAAGCGTCACAACACCGGCAAATCACCTCTGGATTTATCACTGTGACATCTGCAGAGAACAGTCACTAAGCATCACAACACTGGCAAATCACCTCTGGATTTATCACTGTGACATCTGCAGAGGACAGTCACTAAGCATCACAACACCGACAAATCACCTCTGGATTTATCACTATGACATCTGCAGAGGACAGTCACTAAGCGTCACAACACCGGCAAATCACCTCTGGATTTATCACTGTGACATCTGTAGAGAACAGTCACTAAGCATCACAACACCGACAAATCACCTCTGGATTTATCACTGTGACATCTGCAGAGGACAGTCACTAAGCGTCACAACACCGACAAATCACCTCTGGATTTATCACTGTGACATCTGTAGAGAACAGTCACTAAGCGTCACAACACCGACAAATCACCTCTGGATTTATCACTGTGACATCTGTAGAGAACAGTCACTAAGCGTCACAACACCGACAAATCACCTCTGGATTTATCACTGTGACATCTGCAGAGGACAGTCACTAAGCGCCACAACACCGGCAAATCACCTCTGGATTTATCACTGTGACATCTGCAGAGGACAGTCACTAAGCATCACAACACCGGCAAATCACCTCTGGATTTATCACTGTGACATCTGCAGAGGACAGTCACTAAGCATCACAACACCGACAAATCACCTCTGGATTTATCACTGTGACATCTGCAGAGGACAGTCACTAAGCGTCACAACACCGGCAAATCACCTCTGGATTTATCACTGTGACATCTGCAGAGAACAGTCACTAAGCGTCACAACACCGACAAATCACCTCTGGATTTATCACTATGACATCTGCAGAGAACAGTCACTAAGCGTCACAACACCGACAAATCACCTCTGGATTTATCACTGTGACATCTGCAGAGGACAGTCACTAAGCGTCACAACACCGGCAAATCACCTCTGGATTTATCACTGTGACATCTGCAGAGAACAGTCACTAAGCATCACAACACCGGCAAATCACCTCTGGATTTATCACTGTGACATCTGCAGAGGACAGTCACTAAGCATCACAACACCGACAAATCACCTCTGGATTTATCACTATGACATCTGCAGAGGACAGTCACTAAGCGTCACAACACCGGCAAATCACCTCTGGATTTATCACTGTGACATCTGTAGAGAACAGTCACTAAGCGTCACAACACCGACAAATCACCTCTGGATTTATCACTGTGACATCTGTAGAGAACAGTCACTAAGCGTCACAACACCGGCAAATCACCTCTGGATTTATCACTATGACATCTGCAGAGGACAGTCACTAAGTGTCACAACACCGGCAAATCACCTCTGGATTTATCACTGTGACATCTGTAGAGAACAGTCACTAAGCGTCACAACACCGACAAATCACCTCTGGATTTATCACTGTGACATCTGTAGAGAACAGTCACTAAGCGTCACAACACCGACAAATCACCTCTGGATTTATCACTGTGACATCTGTAGAGAACAGTCACTAAGCGTCACAACACCGACAAATCACCTCTGGATTTATCACTGTGACATCTGTAGAGAACAGTCACTAAGCGTCACAACACCGGCAAATCACCTCTGGATTTATCACTGTGACATCTGCAGAGAACAGTCACTAAGCATCACAACACCGACAAATCACCTCTGGATTTATCACTGTGATATCTGTAGAGAACAGTCACTAAGCGTCACAACACCGGCAAATCACCTCTGGATTTATCACTGTGACATCTGCAGAGAACAGTCACTAAGCATCACAACACCGACAAATCACCTCTGGATTTATCACTATGACATCTGCAGAGAACAGTCACTAAGCGTCACAACACCGGCAAATCACCTCTGGATTTATCACTGTGACATCTGCAGAGAACAGTCACTAAGCGTCACAACACCAGCAAATCACCTCTGGATTTATCACTGTGACATCTGCAGAGGACAGTCACTAAGCGTCACAACACCGGCAAATCACCTCTGGATTTATCACTGTGACATCTGCAGAGGACAGTCACTAAGCGTCACAACACCGGCAAATCACCTCTGGATTTATCACTGTGACATCTGCAGAGGACAGTCACTAAGCGTCGCAACACTGGCAAATCGCCTGCTCTAAGCATGGAAAATGCCCCAAACTATATTGACATGTCCTCCGTTAATCTTCTCCTTTTCTTCATTCTTATTTTGTCTCATATTTTAATTTATACTGAGAAACATATAAGGAAATCTTTTCTGTGTCTCAGGTCCTCAGCCATGATCTGTTCTCGATCCTCCACCCAATTGTCGAGTGTGTGTCTAAAATACAGCTGGCTGCAGCAGGAGCCTCCCCCCTTTCTGTAGTAGGACAAAATGTTTCAAAGCCTTGTCCATTGTTGAAAGGAAACCTTCAGTTTAGCAACAGTGCAAATTGGAACGGGTCAACAGGGGATTAACACCTGTGCTCTCTGCAAAATCTAACTGTTTTAGGATCATATAAAAAAAATACAGCGAGACAGTGAAAGAGTGAAAGAGAGAGTAATGTTCTGTTTTCAAACATCTGACCTGTTACAGAGCACCAAATTCTCTGCATAGACTAAGAGGTAAATAACAAAATAAAGCCTACCTGCCGTCACCACTAGAGGGAGCTTTGGAGATGACTGCATTCTGCATTATTGCTGCATTCAACGTAAAATTTGTATACAGTGAGCTCCCTCTAGAGGTGGCTGCAGGTAAGCTAAATTTTATTATTTTCTTATCTATACAGGGGATTTGGAGTTCTGCATCTGAAAAAATGATCTCTGTTATAACCTTACTTTATAAAATTAATAAGATATGAAGCATGTCATGTAAAATAAAGGAGATTCACTTTAAATTTATTGACTTACTTTTGAAACAAAACCCAAATCAGGAAAATATTATTACTTTTTTGGCAGCCCGTTGCTCTTCTCTATTTTTGCAGGGTATAAATGCATTATGACATTTGTAAATTTCTTTATATTTATTTATCGGAAGTATTTTGGGGCAACAGGCCCCTCGTGGGCGGCGCTCTCAGCAGCTTAGGCAGAGGTGTGTCCGTCAGATTTTTCATCCTTCTTGCTACGCCCGGATCTCGCAAACACCAGGACACAAATTGGTCCTTCTTGTTCAGAGGTTTATTAAGCAAAAAAGGGCCCTTCTCTTTTGCAAGAGGTCTTGTGATAGATTTCCTCCGAGTGCTGCAGGAGCCACTCTGGGTAATAGATGAGAACGGCCTCCTTCCTTTTTTTCCTGTCATTATCCCTTTTATCTACTGTAAAATATGAGCCTTTGTCATTAAATCAACTACAAAAGTGTGCAGCAATATTTTTTTTTTCAAAAACTTCTTTGCAAAGGTCGTGCAAAAACTGACTTACAAAGTGTCAAGCGCATTAGCTAATTGCATTGATTTTAATCAGCCTCATATTATTCATGTCCCATCATGATGTAGACAATGGAAGGCTATTGCACATCAAAGGGTTATTCTAAAAATCCAAAACTAAAAGGCAAAAAAAAAAGTACAGATAATGGGCTGCGACATTGCCGCGTGTCCTCCTGTCCTTGAGCGAGAGAATGAGAGAAAGTTTAGCCGTCCCATCAACGGCCGAAAATACAGGATGTTTTTTATGTGATTGATTAAAACTCACTTTCGGTGGATTGTGCCTGAAGAGATTACCTTACTAATCATGTCTGCTTCTCGAAGGCTGAAATCTCTGTCCGTGACACGTTGAAAATGCAAAAGTGTCAACATTTCAACATTTAAAGAGTTGAACTCAACAACAAAAATTATGAGAAAAACTACCAGGATATGATGAAAAAAAACAAAAAAAAAACAAAAATTCGGTCCTTAGAAAGTCTTAACATTAGGTAAATACGACCTCATCTGAACATCACTGGACAAATTACATCAGGTCATTATTTGTTTACCAAAACTTCAGTCAAAATGGAAGAGCAGGGTGTATAAATTTAAGTACACCCTTGCCATCTCCATAAGAATTAAGAGCATAAGTAGTAGCGAGATGCTGATGATCAAATGCCATTCGTTAATTGTTTGGCAGAATTCTTTGACCTCTATAAAAGCTGAAGTTTTGGCAGTTTGCTGGAATGGAGCTTTCAGGCATGTGTTAACACAATGTCAAAGAGGAAAAGTATCAGTAATGAACTTACAGAAGCAAAATGTTGCTGCCAATCCATCTAGGAAGGGTGATGAGGCCGTTTTCAAACAAATTTAAGTCTATCATTATACAGTATGAAAGGTAATTCACTAGTTGAAAACAATCAAGACAATTGACAATATGGCCAAGGTTGGATGTCCTAGTAAATTGACCCCCCTAGATCAAACAGTGCGATGATCAAAGTTAAAAAAAAAACCAAGAGCTACAGCTCAGACTCTAAAGGTCAATGTTTAAGTTCTTGACCGTATAATTAGAAAATAACTGAACAAGTATTGCTTGTTTTGGAAGCGTTGCCAGGAGAAATCTTCTTCTTTCTAAAAAGAACGTAGTTGAAGTTTGAAAAGTTGCATCCGATCAAACCACAATATTTCTGGAATAATTTAGTTTGGACAGAAGAGAGCAAAGTGGAGATTGTGAGTGACGCCACAGCATTCAATATTAATTATCCAGATATCTATTTTCAGTTTGCCAGGAGAATTAGGCTATTGCCTGGATGTTAACTTTTGAATTTGTTTTTCTTCGGTTGGTCAAGAAACATAGACTGCTGTCACATGAATCATGGACTATTGTTTAAATGTGAACTCTTGAGTAGTTGTCTGCTAACTTTGGGGGATAGGACATAGGGTACTTAAACATTAGATGTTTGCTAGTATGTTGATTACCCATTGTATATGTCCAGCTAGTTTGTTGACCTGCAAATACTATGCAGTGTGTTTAAATACTCAAATAATGAGAGTTAAGCTCATCCCTCTAACCACTGGCCTGTGGATGATGACCTGAACCACAGATGTGGGTATAAAAAGGGATTTCTAATCTTCTGCAAAGCTGCAAAGAAAGAGGAAACTGTTAACAAAACCATAGCCAGGAACACTCTACAGGACAGCTGCAAGGACACCATGGCTCCGTCAAGGGGAGTAACTTTACAAAACCATAGGCCCTGGCTAGAAGAACAGTACAGCTGCCAGGACACCATGGATGCATTAAGAAGGACACAGATTTGCTGATTCTACAGAATGCCAACTTAGGGTGCCACGTCCCTGGCTGGAAGAATAAAGATCTGCTCCATTGACCATCATTGAACTCATGGATACATTTGGGGAAACCAGGTTCGGACCCTCCGGTCACCTGTTCTCCATGAATATGTTTGGAGAAGTCAGGTTGGGAACCTCTGGTCAACTGGATCCATGGAGATGTTCAGAGAAGCCAGATTGGGACCATCCAGTGACCTGGCCATGTGTCTCAATGGACTGTCAGCTTCCAAAGCTTGTCATTACCTCTTCTCTCTGGGTGCCTGTCAAAATTAGGGTGCCAAAGGTAGGGGTAGTCAGCCCTGGAAGCCCCAAAGTCGCAGCTGCTTTAATCCTGGCCAGTCTGCGAAAGGATGAAGCTGTAACATGCACCATCTTTGGTATTTGCTGGGACTGTTCTATATATTATTGTCTGTTTTGTGGTTTAATAAAATATTGCCTCACTGTGTTGTCTGAGTGGTATTCTGACCACAGAAAAGGGAGCGGTTGTTTGGTGGGATGAGCCCTGGTCCCTGCAGTCTTGGCATTTAACGGTTTAATAGCCGTGGGTGGATCACGATTCCACCCACAGCTGGTGTGGGCACATGTCAGTTGTATAAATTAGCTGACATGTGCCTGCAAAGGTGTGGGCTCAGCGCCAGAGACCACACCAAACAGGGGGAGTCCAACATCGGCGTAGTATTACGCCTCATGTCTGAAAGGGGTTAAGTGTTCCATCTTCAAGCTGCCGTGACAAGTTATAAAAATGGGATCATATTCCTCGAAACGCGTTGGATTGGATATCCTCATACGGGCCCGCCCACTAGCTGTGTGACATCACATCACCTGCCATGCCCCTTTTACACTCCGCCACTGCTTCAGCGTTGCCTCCGGCCGGGGCACGCTAGAAGTTGGCGGTTCCTGACTACTATCGACGCCCGACAAGGAGAGCCTCTCTGGGGGAAGCTAGCTATCATACTACCCCCCAGCATTACGGTTCTATGGTACGGAGCCGATCACGCTGATCTATTTGAAGAGGACTTGCACATTTTGACATCCCAAGTCACCTCTAACCCGACAACCAGTAAGTGCACTAATACATGGTCTAACCATTTTTTTGCACCGAGTATTGTCCTTATCTATACCCCTAATGCATTGACTCTAATCTAGGAGCATCACTTTACAGCGCAGGTGATCAATCCATATCTAACTCTGCAACTTTTCCCACAATTCTACACTGTTTGAGGAGTTGAGTGTATTTTAAGTCAATTTGATTGCCACTAAGTGATTTTCTTCATTATTTATTATTACCTGAATACTTTTAATGATGCATTAATGATTTACTTGCAGTACCACCCCTGACCACAGGGAGTGCTGTTCAGTAACATATCCACATAATCATGCTACTCTAGAGCTCCACCTGGTGGTATATTTAGAGCAATAAGTCACAGTTCTGCTCTGAAGATCATCAATAGAAATAACACAGGATCTGCAATATTTCAAAGTAATTGGTTACTGTAAACTTCACCCTATCCTGCATTACAAGAGGTTCTCTGTAAATGAACCTTATACCGTGAGCGACATGTTTACATTCACTTTCAAGTAAATTGGAAAAGTGCTATATTTGCACATTCCCGTTAAACATTCCAGAGAATTCCCTCCTGGAATTTCAGAACTGGAGTTTTTATGTCTTAAATTGCTATTTTGTGGTCAAGGTATTAAAATATAACAGACTCACAGTATAAGCTCCAGAAAACTTCAATCGCGAGGCTGCAATAAAGCTACAACTCAAAGATTAAAAAATCTGCAAATCTCTGGTACATGTTTGAGCTGTCATTCATCACTATTTCAAAATTATTTGCTGTCAGTGGAAGAAAATATGGATATTTTTATATTCAATACAGCATACGTCAGCCCTAATTCCTAGATCCAATTTATTGGTCAATGTATTAAGAAACTGCTCCCTAGGTACAAACAGACAGCAAGAATATTAACAGTCAATAATATGTACTGGAAAATAACTCGTGTTAGATGGCACCTCGGGGTAAAAAAAAAAAACTACTATGATACTACTCCTATATACAGGAATATAACTACTATAATACTGCTCCCTATGTACAAGAAGATAACTACTATAATACTGCCCCTATGTACAAGAATATAACTACTATAATACTGCTCCTATGTACAGGAATATAACTACTATAATACTGCCCCTATGTACAAGAATATAACTAACATAATACTGCTCCTATGTACAAGAATATAACTGCTATAATACTGCCCTCTATGTACAAGAAGATAACTACTATAACACTGCCCCTATGTACAAGAATATAACTACTATAACACTGCTCCTATGTACAGGAATATAACTACTATAATACTGCTCCTATGTACAAGAATATAACTACTATAATACTGCTCCTAGGTACAAGAATATAACTACTATAATACTGCTCCTATGTACTAGAATATAACTACTATAATACGGCCCCCTGTGTACAAGAATATAACTACTATAATACTGCTCCTATGTACAAGAATATAACTACTATAATACTGCTCCTAGGTACAAGAATATAACTACTATAATACTGCTCCTATGTACTAGAATATAACTACTATAATACGGCCCCCTGTGTACAAGAATATAACTACTATAATACTGCCCCCTATGTACAAGAATATAACTACTATAATACTGCTCCTATGTACAGGAATATAACTACTATACTACTGCTCCTATGTACAGGAATATAACTACTATAATACTGCCCCTATTTACAATAATATAACTGCTATAATATTGCCCCTATGTACAAGAATATAACTACTATAATACTGCTCCTATGTACAAGAATATAACTACTATAATAATGCTCCTATGTACAAGAATATAACTACTGTAATGCTGCTCTAATGTACAAGAATATAACTACTGTAATACTGCTCCTATGTACAAGAATATAACTACTATAATACTGCTCCTATGTACAAGAATATAACTACTATAATACTGCCCCTATGTACAAGAATATAATTACTATAATACTGCTCCCTATGTACAAGAATATAACTAATATAATACTGCTCCTATGTACAAGAATATAACTACTATAATACTGCTCCTATGTACAAGAATATAACTACTATAATACTGCTCCTATGTACAAGAATATAAATACTATAATACTGCCCCTATACACAAGAATATAACTACTATACTACTGCTCCTATGTACAGGAATATAACTACTATAATACTGCCCCTATATACAATAATATAACTACTTTAATATTGCCCCTATGTACAAGAATATAACTACAACAGTATAATACTGTCCCCTTTGTAGAAGAATATAACTACTATAATACTGCTCCTATGTACAAGAATATAACTACTATAATACTGCTCCTATGTACAAGAATATAACTACTATAATACTGCCTCTATGTACAAGAATATAACTACTATAATACTGCCTCTATGTACAAGAATATAACTACTATAATACTGCTCCTATGTACAAGAATATAACTACTATAATACTGCCCCTATGTACAAGAATATAACTACTATAATACTGCTACTGTGTACAAGAATATAACTACTATAATACTGCCCCTATGTACAAGAATATAACTACTATAATACTGCTCTCTATGTACAAGAATATAACTACTATAATACTGCTCCTATGTACAAGAATATAACTACTATAATACTGCTGTTATGTACAAGAATATAACTACTATAATACTGCCCCTATGTACAAGAATATAATTACTATAATACTGCTCCCTATGTACAAGAATATAACTACTATAATACTGCTCCTATGTACAAGAATATAACTACTATAATACTGCTCCTATGTACAAGAATATAACTACTATAATACTGCTCCTATGTACAAGAATATAAATACTATAATACTGCCCCTATATACAAGAATATAACTACTATACTACTGCTCCTATGTACAGGAATATAACTACTATAATACTGCCCCTATATACAATAATATAACTACTATAATATTGCCCCTATGTATAAGAATATAACTACTACAGTATAATACTGTCCCCTTTGTAGAAGAATATAACTACTATAATACTGCTCCTATGTACAAGAATATAACTACTATAATACTGCCCCTATGTACAAGAATATAACTACTATAATACTGCCTCTATGTACAAGAATATAACTACTATAATACTGCCTCTATGTACAAGAATATAACTACTATAATACTGCTCCTATGTACAAGAATATAACTACTATAATACTGCCCCTATGTACAAGAATATAACTACTATAATACTGCTACTGTGTACAAGAATATAACTACTATAATACTGCCTCTATGTACAAGAATATAACTACTATAATACTGCTCCCTATGTACAAGAATATAACTACTATAATGCTGCTCCTATGTACAAGAATATAACCACTATAATACTGCCCCTATGTACAAGAATATAACTACTATAATACTGCTCCCTATGTACAAGAATATAACTACTATAATACTGCTCCTATGTACAAGAATATAACTACTATAATACTGCTCCCTATGTACAAGAATATAACTACTATAATGCTGCTCCTATGTACAAGAATATAACTACTATAATACTGCTCCTATGTACAAGAATATATCTACTATAATACTCCCCCTATATGCAAGAATATAACTACCTACTATAATACTGCTCCTATGTACAAGAATATAACTACTATAATACTGCTCTTATGTACAAGAATATAACTACTATAATACTGCCCCTATGTACAAGAATATAACTACTATAATACTGCTCCCTATGTACAAGAATATAACTACTATAATACTGCCCCTATGTACAAGAATATATCTACTATAATACTGCTTTTATGTACAAGAATATAACTACTATAATACTGCTCCTATGTACAAGAATATAACTACTATAATAATGCTCCTATGTACAAGAATATAACTACTATAATACTATATAATACTATATACTACTATAATACTATAATATAATACTACTATAATACTGCTCCTATGCAGAAGAATATAACTAGTATAATACTGCCCCCATGTACAAGAATATAACTACTATAATACTGCTCCTATGTACAAGAATATAACTACTATAATACTGCTCCCTATGTACAAGAATATAACTACTATAATACTGCTCCCTATGTACAAGAATATAACTACTATAATACTGCTCCTATGTACAAGAATATAACTACTATAATACTGCTCCCTATGTACAAGAATATAACTACTATAATACTGCTCCCTATGTACAAGAATATAACTACTATAATACTGCTCCTATGTACAAGAATATAACTACTATAATACTGCCCCCATGTACAAGAATATAACTACTATAATACTGCTCCTATGTACAAGAATATAACTACTATAATACCGCTCCCTATGTACAAGAATATAACTACTATAATACTGCTCCTATGTACAAGAATATAACTACTATGATACTGCTCCTATGCAGAAGAATATAACTACTATAATACTGCCCCTATGTACAAGAATATAACTACTATAATACTGCTCCTATGTACAAGAATATAACTACTATAATACTGCTTCTATATACAAGAATATAACTACTATAATACTGCCCCTATGTACAAGAATATAACTACTATAATACTGCCCCTATGTACAAGAATATAACTACTATAATACTGCTCCCTATTTACAAGAATATAACTACTATAATACTGCTCCTATGTACAAGAATATAACTACTATAATACTGCCCCCATGTACAAGAATATAACTACTATAATACTGCTCCCTATGTACAAGAATATAACTACTATAATACTGCTCCCTATGTACAAGAATATAACTACTATAATACTGCTCCTATGTACAAGAATATAACTACTATAGTACTGCTCCTATGCAGAAGAATATAACTACTATAATACTGCCCCTATGTACAAGAATATAACTACTATAATACTGCTCCTATGTACAAGAATATAACTACTATAATACTGCCCCTATGTACAAGAATATAACTACTATAATACTGCTCCCTATGTACAAGAATATAACTACTATAATACTGCTCCCTATGTACAAGAATAAAACTACTATAGTACTGATCCTATGCAGAAGAATATAACTACTATAATACTGCCCCTATGTACAAGAATATAACTACTATAATACTGCTCCTATGTACAAGAATATAACTACTATAATACTGCTTCTATATACAAGAATATAACTACTATAATACTGCCCCTATGTACAAGAATATAACCACTATAATACTGCTCCCTATGTACAAGAATTTAACTACTATAATACTGCTCCTATGTACAAGAATATAACTACTATAGTACTGCTCCTATGCAGAAGAATATAACTGCTATAATACTGCCCCTATGTACAAGAATATAACTACTATAATACTGCTCCTATGTACAAGAATATAACTACTATAATACTGCTTCTATATACAAGAATATAACTACTATAATACTGCCCCTATGTACAAGAATATAACTACTATAATACTGCTCCCTATGTACAAGAATATAACTACTATAATACTGCTCCCTATGTACAAGAATATAACTACTATAATACTGCTCCTATGTACAAGAATATAAATACTATAATACTGCTCCCTATGTACAAGAATATAACTACTATAATACTGCTCCCTATGTACAAGAATATAACTACTATAATACTGCTCCTATGTACAAGAATATAACTACTATAATACTGCCCCCATGTACAAGAATATAACTACGATAATACTGCTCCTATGTACAAGAATATAACTACTATAATACTGCTCCCTATGTACAAGAATATAACTACTATAATACTGCTCCTATGTACAAGAATATAACTACTATAATACTGCTCCTATGCAGAAGATATAACTACTATAATACTGCCCCTATGTACAAGAATATAACTACTATAATACTGCTCCTATGTACAAGAATATAACTACTATAATACTGCTTCTATATACAAGAATATAACTACTATAATACTGCCCCTATGTACAAGAATATAACTACTATAATACTGCCCCTATGTACAAGAATATAACTACTATAATACTGCTCCCTATGTACAAGAATATAACTACTATAATACTGCTCCCTATGTACAAGAATATAACTACTATAATACTGCTCCTATGTACAAGAATATAACTACTATAATACTGCCCCCATGTACAAGAATATAACTACTATAATACTGCTCCTATGTACAAGAATATAACTACTATAATACTGCTCCCTATGTACAAGAATATAAGTACTATAATACTGCTCCTATTTACAAGAATATAACTACTATAATACTGCTCCTATGCAGAAGAATATAACTACTATAATATTGCCCCTATGTACAAGAATATAACTACTATAATACTGCTCCTATGTACAAGAATATAACTACTATAATACTGCTTCTATATACAAGAATATAACTACTATAATACTGCCCCTATGTACAAGAATATAACTACTATAATACTGCCCCTATGTACAAGAATATAACTACTATAATACTGCTCCTATGTACAAGAATATAACTACTATAATACTGCTCCCTATGTACAAGAATATAACTACTATAATACAGCTCCTATGTACAAGAATATAACTACTATAATACTGCTCCCTATGTACAAGAATATAACTACTATAATACTGCTCCCTATGTACAAGAATATAACTACTATAATACTGCTCCTATGTACAAGAATATAACTACTATAATACTGCCCCCATGTACAAGAATATAACTACTATAATACTGCTCCTATGTACAAGAATATAACTACTATAATACTGCTCCGTATGTACAAGAATATAACTACTATAATACTGCTCCTATGTACAAAAATATAACTACTATAATACTGCTCCTATGCAGAAGAATATAACTACTATAATACTGCCCCTATGTACAAGAATATAACTACTATAATACTGCTCCTATGTACAAGAATATAACTACTATAATACTGCTTCTATATACAAGAATATAACTACTATAATACTGCCCCTATGTACAAGAATATAACTACTATAATACTGCCCCTATGTACAAGGATATAACTACTATAATACTGCCCCTATGTAGAAGAATATAACTACTATAATACTGCTCCTATGTAGAAGAATATACCTACTATAATACTGCTCCTATGTACAAGAATATAACTACTATAATACTGCTTCTATATACAAGAATATAACTACTATAATACTGCCCCTATGTACAAGAATATAACTACTATAATAATGCCCCTATGTACAAGGATATAACTACTATAATACTGCCCCTATGTACAAGAATATAACTACTATAATACTGCTCCTATGTAGAAGAATATACCTACTATAATACTGCCCCTATGTACAAGAATGTAACTACTATAATACTGCTCCTATGTACAAGAATATAACTACTATAATACTGCTCCTATGTACAAGAATATAACTACTATAATACTGCTCCTATGTAGAAGAATATACCTACTATAATACTGCCCCTATGTACAAGAATGTAACTACTATAATACTGCTCCTATGTACAAGAATATAACTACTATAATACTGCTCCTATGTACAAGGATATAACTACTATAATACTGCCCCTATGTACAAGAATATAACTACTATAATACTGCTCCTATGTAGAAGAATATACCTACTATAATACTGCCCCTATGTACAAGAATGTAACTACTATAATACTGCTCCTATGTACAAGAATATAACTACTATAATACTGCTCCTATGTACAAGAATATAACTACTATAATACTGCTCCCTATGTACAAGAATATAACTACTATAATACTGCTCCCTATGTACAAGAATATAACTACTATAATACTGCTCCTATGTACAAGAATATAACTACTATAATACTGCTCCTATGTAGAAGAATATACCTACTATAATACTGCCCCTATGTACAAGAATGTAACTACTATAATACTGCTCCTATGTACAAGAATATAACTACTATAATACTGCTCCTATGTACAAGAATATAACTACTCTAATAGTGCTTCTATGCACAATAGTTCCACTTCAATTAAAATTAACTTTACGTTAACTTGGTTATTAATGTATTAATTGCAGAAAGCATGTTTCATTTGTGTTTTGCTCAAAGATCGGTGATTATTCTGCTGAGTAACATTGTAATCTTACACACACTGGTTACTAGTAGGGTTGAGCGAAACGGGTCGAACATTTTCAAAAGTCGCCGACTTTTGGCTAAGTCGGGGTTTCATGAAACCCGATCCGACCCCTGTGCGGGGTCGGCCATGCGGTACGCGACTTTCGCGCCAAAGTCGCGTTTCAATGACGCGAAAAGCGCCATTTCTCAGCCAATGAAGGTAAACGCAGAGTGTGGGCAGCGTGATGACATAGGTCCTGGTCCCCACCATCTTAGAGAAGGGCATTGCAGTGATTGGCTTGCTGTCTGCGACGTCACAGGGGCTATAAAGAGGCGTTCCCGCCGACCGCCATCTTACTGCTGCTGATCTGAGCTTAGGGAGAGGTTGCTGCCGCTTTGTCAGAAGCAGGGATAGCGTTAGGCAGGGTCCATTAACCACAAAACCGCTTGTGCTGCAGCGATTTGCACTGTCCAACACCACCCTCGGTGTGCAGGGACAGTGGAATTTTTTTTTTTTTTTTTTTTCCCCTCAGCGCTGTAGCTCATTGGGCTGCCCTAGAAGGCTCCCTGATAGCTGCATTGCTGTGTGTACGCCGCTGTGCAAACCAACTGCTTTTTTCAAAGCACAAATCCTCTTGTTCCTTCCTTTCTGCACAGCTATCTTTTTTGTTTGTACACACTTTTTATTTCATTTGTGCATCAGTCCACTCCTTATTGCTGCCTGCCATACCTGGCTGAGATTACTGCAGGCAGGGAGATAGTAGCTGCCTGCCATACCTGGCTGAGATTACTGCAGGCAGGGAGATAGTAATTGTAGGACATTCCCTGTTTTTTTTTTTTTTTTTTTTTTGGTGGGAGATTAAGATTGGCAATTTGGCATTTCTGCTAGAGTGCCATCCCTGTGTGTGCCATCTCTCTCACATAGTGGGCCATAGAAAGCCTTTTCATTTTTCTGTATTTTTTTTTGTGGGGTGTATAAATTCTCCCTGATAAAAATACAGTGGGAGATTAATATTGGCCTTTGGGCTTGTGTGCCAGTCCTGAGTGTGCCATCTCTCTCACAAATAGTGGGCCATAGAAAGCCTATTTTATTTTTTTTTGGGTTTTATAAATTCTCCCTGAAAAAAAGGGAGATTAATATTGGCCTCTGGGCTTCTGTGCCAGTCCTGAGCGTGCCATCTGTGCCAGTCCTGAGCGTCCCATCTCTCTCACAAATAGTGGGCCATAGAAAGCCTATTTAATTTTTTTTTTGGTTTTATAAATTTTCCCTGAAAAAAGGGAGATTAATATTGGCCTCTGGGCTTGTGTGCCAGTTGTGAGCGTGCCATCTGTGCCAGTCCTGAGCGTGCCATCTCTCTCACAAATAGTGGGCCATAGAAAGCCTATTTAATTTTTTTTTTGGTTTTATAAATTTTCCCTGAAAAAAGGGAGATTAATATTGGCCTCTGGGCTTGTGTGCCAGTTGTGAGCGTGCCATCTGTGCCAGTCCTGAGCGTGCCATCTCTCTCACAAATAGTGGGCCATAGAAAGCCTATTTAAATATTTTTTTGGTTTTATAAATTCTCCCAGAAAAAAAGGGAGATTAATATTGGCCTCTGGGCTTCTGTGCCAGTTGTGAGCGTGCCATCTGTGCCAGTCCTGAGCGTGCCATCTCTCTCACAAATAGTGGGCCATAGAAAGCCTATTTAAATATTTTTTTGGTTTTATAAATTCTCCCAGAAAAAAAGGGAGATTAATATTGGCCTCTGGGCTTCTGTGCCAGTCCTGAGCGTGCCATCTGTGCCAGTCCTGAGCGTCCCATCTCTCTCACAAATAGTGGGCCATAGAAAGCCTATTTTATTTTTTTTTTGGGTTTCAGAAATTCTCCCTGGAAAAAAAAAGGGAGATTAATATTGCCCTTTGGGCTTGTGTGCCAGTACTAAGCGTTCCATCTCTCTCTCTCTCTCAGTCAGTGGGCCATAGAACGCATATTTTTGGTTTTATTTGTTTTCTAAATTCTCCCTGAAAAAATCATTTTATTTTATTTGGTTTCTAAATTCTTCCTGATAAAATCATATTTTTTTTATTATTTTTATTTCTAAAGTCTCCCTGAAAAAAAAAAAAAAAAAAAACAACCAAAAAAACAGTGGGAGATTAATATTGGCCTTTCTGCTTGTGTGCCAGTCTTGACTCCTGGGTGTGCCATCTCTCTCTCTCTCTCTCTCTCTCTCTCTCTCTCTCTCTCTCTCTCCAATTGTGGTCCATAGAAAGCCTATATTTTTTTTCCTTGATTTGGGTTCTAAAATCTACCAGAGAAAATAACTACATCAATCATTGGTAGAAAAATATTGGCCTCTGGGTTTGTGTGCCACTCCTGACTCCTGTGTGCGTCATCTCTCAGTCAGTGGGCCATAGAACGCCTATTTTTGGTTTTATTTGTTTTCTAAATTCTCCCTGAAAAAATTATTTTATTTTATTTGGTTTCTAAATTCTTCCTGATAAAATCATATTTTTTTTATTATTTTTTTTTCTAAAGTCTCCCTGAAAAAAAAAAAAAAAAACAGTGGGAGATTAATATTGGCCTTTCTGCTTGTGTGCCAGTCTTGACTCCTGGGTGCGTCATCTCTCAGTCAGTGGGCCATAGAACGCCTATTTTTGGTTTTATTTGTTTTATAAATTCTCCCTGAAAAAATCATTTTATTTTATTTGGTTTCTAAATTCTTCCTGATAAAATCATATTTTTTTTATTATTTTTTTTTCTAAAGTCTCCCTGAAAAAAAAAAAAAAAAAACAACCAAAAAAAACAGTGGGAGATTAATATTGGCCTTTCTGCTTGTGTGCCAGTCTTGACTCCTGGGTGCGTCATCTCTCAGTCAGTGGGCCATAGAACGCCTATTTTTGGTTTTATTTGTTTTCTAAATTCTCCCTGAAAAAATCATTTTATTTTATTTGGTTTCTAAATTCTTCCTGATAAAATCATATTTTTTTTATTATTTTTTTTTCTAAAGTCTCCCTGAAAAAAAAAAAAAAAAAAACAACCAAAAAAAACAGTGGGAGATTAATATTGGCCTTTCTGCTTGTGTGCCAGTCTTGACTCCTGGGTGCGTCATCTCTCAGTCAGTGGGCCATAGAACGCCTATTTTTGGTTTTATTTGTTTTCTAAATTCTCCCTGAAAAAATCATTTTATTTTATTTGGTTTCTAAATTCTTCCTGATAAAATCATATTTTTTTTATTATTTTTTTTTCTAAAGTCTCCCTGAAAAAAAAAAAAAAAAAAACAACCAAAAAAAACAGTGGGAGATTAATATTGGCCTTTCTGCTTGTGTGCCAGTCTTGACTCCTGGGTGTGCCATCTCTCTCTCTCTCTCTCTCCAATTGTGGTCCATAGAAAGCCTACATTTTTTTTCCTTGATTTGGGTTCCAAAATCTACCAGAGAAAATAACTCCATCAATCATTGGTAGAAAAATATTGGCCTCTGGGCTTGTGTGCCACTCCTGATTCCTGTGTGCGTCATCTCTCACTCAGTGGCCCATAGAAAGCATATAGTTTGTTACATTTGTTTTCTAAATTCTCCCTGCAAAAATCTATTTTTTTTTTTTTGGGGGGTTTCTAAAGTGTTCCTGAAAAAAATAAAAATAAAAAAAAAATAATAGTGTGACATTAATATTAACATTTGTGCTTCAGTGACAGTCCTGCGTGTGGGGCATCTCTCTAATTTGCAGCCACCAAAAAAAGAGTGTGTAACATTGGGCCTGATTTTCGCTGTGGTCTCACCAACCTGTAAAGGGGTAGCTAAATCATACAGAAGTTATAGCTCACCGTGTAAGTTGTGTGACTGCAACAAATAACGTTAGTTTGGTTACGTTTTTAAAACAATGAGGAAGTCTAGTGGAAGAGGTCGTGGCCGGGGGCGTTCATTGTCAGCTGGTAATGAGGGTAGTGGTAGTGGTGGAGCATCAGGTGGTCGTGGGGGAAAAAATATTGCACCTAAGTCTGGAGCTGTGGAGCCAGGTTCGTCGTCCGGCTACACAAGGCCTCGAACGCTCCCTTTTCTGGGATTAGGAAAACCGCTTTTAAAGCCGGAGCAGCAAGAGCAAGTTTTGGCTTATCTTGCTGACTCAGCCTCTAGCTCTTTTGCCTCATCTCGTGAAACTGGTAAAAGTAAAAGCAGCGCGTCGTTAGTGGATGTTCACGGTCAGGGACAAGTCACTTCCTTGTCCTCTTCAGCAAAAACAACAACAGAGAAGAATGCAGCAGGCGACACAACGGGTTACTCCATGGAGCTCTTTACACATACCGTCCCTGGCTTAGAAAGTGAAGCAGTTAACAGTCCATGCCCATTACAAATTGAATCTGACATGGAGTGCACTGACGCACAGCCACAGCCAGACTACTATGCTGGTCCTTTGACTCAGACCACAACATTGCCCTCGCAGGGTGCTGATCAAGAATCAGACCCTGATGAGACTATGTTGCCCCATCACGAACGCTATACCACCGAACGACACGGTGACACAGACGAAGTTGCGCAGGAGGTACAAGAAGAGTTATTAGATGACCCAGTTCTTGACCCCGATTGGCAGCCATTGGGGGAACAGGGTGCAGGCGGCAGCAGTTCTGAAGCAGAGGAGGAGGAGGGGCCGCAGCAGGCATCAACATCGCCACAGGTTCCATCTGCCGGGCCCGTATCTTGCCCAAAACGCGTGGCAAAGCCAAAACCTGGTGGAGGACAGCGTGGCCATCCGGTTAAAGCTCAGTCTGCAATGCCTGAAAAGGTATCCGATGCTAGAAAGAGTGCAGTCTGGCATTTTTTTAAACAACATCCAATTGATCAGCGCAAAGTCATCTGTCAAAAATGTTCTACTTCCTTAAGCAGAGGTCAGAATCTGAAAAGTCTCAATACTAGTTGCATGCATAGACATTTAACCACCATGCATTTGAAAGCTTGGACTAACTACCAAACGTCCCTTAAGGTTGTTGCACCCTCGGCCAATGAAGCTAGTCATCAACGCAACATCCCTTCCGGCAGTGTAGGACCACCATTTAGCGCACCACCTGCTGTATCTGTGCAGGTATCTTTGCCAGGCCAAAGCAGTCAGGGTCAGGGAATCACCAGTTTCGTAGTAGGAAACACTGCATCTAGGGCACCGGCGGCAACAATACCATCTCCCACCGTCTCTCAGTCTGCCATGTCCACCGGCACCCCCGCTAGTTCCACGATCTCCAGCTCTCCAGTCCAGCTCACCCTACATGAGACTATGGTTAGAAAAAGGAAATACTTAGCCTCGCATCCGCGTACACAGGGTTTGAACGCCCACATAGCTAGACTAATCTCGTTAGAGATGATGCCCTACCGGTTAGTTGAAAGCGAAGCTTTCAAAGACCTGATGGACTACGCTGTACCACGCTACGAGCTACCCAGTCGACACTTTTTTTCCAGAAAAGCCATCCCAGCCCTCCACCAGCATGTTAAAGAGCGCATCGTCCATGCACTCAGGCAATCTGTGAGCACAAAGGTGCACCTGACAACAGATGCATGGACCAGTAGGCATGGCCAGGGACGTTACGTGTCCATCACGGCACACTGGGTAAATGTGGTGGATTCAGGGTCCACAGGGGACAGCAAGTTTGGGACAGTTCTGCCTAGCCCACGGTCTAGTAAACAGTTGTCTGTAGCCGTTCGCACCCCCTCCTCCTCCTCCTCCTCGTCCTCCTGCAGAAGCAAGAGCTCGTCCACAGACCGCAGTCGCACAAACACTCCATCCGCACCTGCCACTGTTGCACACCAGGTCTCCCATTATGGGGCAGCTACTGGCATACGTCAGCAGGCTGTATTGGCTATGAAGTGTTTGGGCGACAATAGACACACCGCGGAAGTTCTGTCCGAGTTCTTGCAGCAAGAAACGCAGTCGTGGCTGGGCACTGTAGATCTTGAGGCAGGCAAGGTAGTGAGTGATAACGGAAGGAATTTCATGGCTGCCATCTCCCTTTCCCAACTGAAACACATTCCTTGCCTGGCTCACACCTTAAACCTGGTGGTGCAGTGCTTCCTGAAAAGTTATCCGGGGTTATCCGACCTGCTCCTCAAAGTGCGTGGACTTTGCGCACATATCCGCCGTTCGCCTGTACACTCCAGCCGTATGCAGACCTATCAGCGTTCTTTGAACCTTCCCCAGCATCGCCTAATCATAGACGTTGCAACAAGGTGGAACTCAACACTGCACATGCTTCAGAGACTGTGCGAACAGAGGCGGGCTGTTATGTTTTTGTGGGAGGATACACATACACGGGCAGGCAGTAGGATGGCAGACATGGAGTTGTCAGGTGTGCAGTGGTCGAAGATTCAAGACATGTGTCAAGTCCTTCAGTGTTTTGAGGAATGCACACGGCTGGTTAGTGCAGACAACGCCATAATAAGCATGAGCATCCCCCTAATGCGTCTGCTGATGCAAAGTTTGACGCACATAAAGGATCAGGCGTCTGCACCAGAGGAAGAGGAAAGCCTTGATGACAGTCAGCGATTGTCTGGTCAGGGCAGTGTACATGACGAGGTACCGGGCGAAGAGGAGGTGGAGGATGAGGAGGATGATGGGGATGAGTATATTTTTAATGAGGAAGCTTTCCCGGGGGCACGGGAAATTGGTGGCGTGGCAAGGCCGGGTTCTGGTTTTTTGAGGGACACAAGTGACGTAGATTTGCCTGCAACTGCCCCTCAACCAAGCACAACCGCAGATTTGACAACGGGAACTTTGGCCCACATGGCGGATTATGCCTTGCGTATCCTCAAAAGGGACACACGCATTACAAAAATGATGAACGATGACGATTACTGGTTGGCCTGCCTCCTTGATCCTCGCTATAAAGGCAAATTGCAAAATATTATGCCACATGAGAACTTGGAACTAATATTAGCAACAAAACAATCAACTCTTGTTGACCGTTTGCTTCTGGCATTCCCTGCACACAGCGCCCGTGATCGTTCTCACACGAGCTCCAGGGGCCAGCAGACCAGAGGTGTTAGAGGGGCAGAAATCATAAGTGGCGTTGGACAGAGGGGTTTTCTGACCAGGTTGTGGAGTGATTTTTCTATGACCGCAGACAGGACAGGTACTGCAGCATCAATTCAAAGTGACAGGAGACAACATTTGTCCAGTATGGTTACAAACTATTTTTCATCCCTTATCGACGTTCTCCCTCAACCGTCATTCCCATTTGATTACTGGGCATCCAAATTAGACACCTGGCCAGAATTGGCAGAATATGCATTGCAGGAGCTTGCTTGCCCGGCAGCTAGTGTCCTATCAGAAAGAGTATTCAGTGCTGCAGGTTCAATACTAACAGAAAAAAGGACTCGTCTGGCTACCCAAAATGTAGATGATCTAACCTTCATTAAAATGAACCACAACTGGATTTCAAAATCTTTTGCCCCACCCTGCCCGGCTGACACCTAGCTTTCCTATGAAAAGGTCTTGCCTGTGGACTATTCTGAATGACTTTTCCAATCTCGTAATTTTCTTCACCTGATTGTCCAGCATACGACATGTTTCCACCTCACGAAATGGCCAAACTCCCCACACGGGGCCGTGCTATCGCCACTTTGCGCTTGGACCCTTGAGAGTGCTGTTTGTCTGAAGAGGTGGGTGTGGCCGCTTTTGGTCGACGGCACTGCCACTGGGTCCCTCATAGTACAATAAAGTGTCTCTGGCGGTGGTGGTGCGCACCCAACGTCAGACACACCGTTGTAATATGAGGGGCCCTGTGCCTGTACCGCCGGCCACAAGACAGTTCCCCCCCCCAGCTCAAACAGTGCTCTACCACTAGCAAAATTATCTCTCACAGCTTCACCAATGTGTAGTCTAGCCGCTGACATCCTTCAATGCCTGGCACTGACAATACCATTGTTTTGACATTTTTGTTATGTTAGGCCTTCGAAGCCTGTCTGCGGTCCCTTCTTTCTACAACTACTACACTGACCAGGCCACTGCTGGCCGTGTTACCCTGGAACCAATTTAAAAGTGCCTACAGTCAGCCCAATTTTGTTATGTTAGGCCTTCGAAGACTGTCTGCCGTCACTCCTTCCACTAGACTTCCACTGACCATACACTGCTGCCCATGTACCCCTGGAACCAATTTAAAGTGCCTACAGCCAGCCCAATTTTGTTATGTTAGGCCTTCGAAGCCTGTCTGCGGTCACTCCTTCCACTAGACTTCCACTGACCAGACCACTGCTGCCCGTGTACCCCTGGAACCAATTTAAAAGTGCCTACAGCCATGTGTTATTATTTTAGGCCTTCGATGCCTGTCTGCGGTCACTCCTTCCACTAGGCCTCCACTGACCACACCACTGCTGCCCGTGTACCCCTGGAACCAATTTAAAATTGCCTACAGCCAGCCCAATTTTTTTATTTTAGGCCTTCGATGCCTGTCTGCGGTCCATTCTTTCAACTACTACTACACTGACCAGGTCACTGCTGCCCGTGTACCCCTGGAACCAATTTAAAATTGCCTACAGCCAGCCCAATTTTTTTATTTTAGGCCTTCGATGCCTGTCTGCGGTCCATTCTTTCAACTACTACTACACTGACCAGGTCACTGCTGCCCGTGTACCCCTGGAACCAATTTAAAATTGCCTACAGCCAGCCCAATTTTTTTATTTTAGGCCTTCGATGCCTGTCTGCGGTCCATTCTTTCAACTACTACTACACTGACCAGGTCACTGCTGCCCGTGTACCCCTGGAACCAATTTAAAATTGCCTACAGCCAGCCCAATTTTTTTATTTTAGGCCTTCGATGCCTGTCTGCGGTCCATTCTTTCAACTACTACTACACTGACCAGGTCACTGCTGCCCGTGTACCCCTGGAACCAATTTAAAATTGCCTACAGCCATGTGTTATTATTTTAGGCCTTCGATGCCTGTCTGCGGTCACTCCTTCCACTAGGCCTCCACTGACCACACCACTGCTGTCCGTGTACCCCTGGAACCAATTTAAAATTGCCTACAGCCATGTGTTATTATTTTAGGCCTTCGATGCCTGTCTGCGGTCACTCCTTCCACTAGACTTCCACTGACCAGACCACTGCTGCCCGTGTACCCCTGGAACCAATTTAAAAGTGCCTACAGCCAGCCCAAGTTTGTTATGTTAGGCCTTCGATGCCTGTCTGCGGTCCATTCTTTCAACTACTACTACACTGACCAGGTCACTGCTGCCCGTGTACCCCTGGAACCAATTTAAAATTGCCTACAGCCAGCCCAATTTTTTTATTTTAGGCCTTCGATGCCTGTCTGCGGTCCATTCTTTCAACTACTACTACACTGACCAGGTCACTGCTGCCCGTGTACCCCTGGAACCAATTTAAAATTGCCTACAGCCATGTGTTATTATTTTAGGCCTTCGATGCCTGTCTGCGGTCACTCCTTCCACTAGGCCTCCACTGACCACACCACTGCTGTCCGTGTACCCCTGGAACCAATTTAAAATTGCCTACAGCCATGTGTTATTATTTTAGGCCTTCGATGCCTGTCTGCGGTCACTCCTTCCACTAGGCCTCCACTGACCACACCACTGCTGTCCGTGTACCCCTGGAACCAATTTAAAATTGCCTACAGCCATGTGTTATTATTTTAGGCCTTCGATGCCTGTCTGCGGTCCATTCTTTCAACTACTACTACACTGACCAGGGCACTGCTGGCCGTGTACCCCTGGAACCAACATCAGAAAATATAAAAATAAGTATTTTGCTTATAAAAAAGAAAATACTGGTGAGATATCAAATGCAGACATTTTAACATTAAAAACAAACACACAACTCTAATCTGGTACAGTACTAAAAATGGCCACCAGCTACAATTACTTTCTCCTGCAAGTAGTTAACTGAAAGTTTTTTTAAATTGAAAACACACATATGGCATCCACCGAGTGTTGTCCTGTCGCGTCTTCTTTATATTATTGCCGAGAAGATGCAAAATAATGAAAATAATAAAATCATTAATTACCAAAATAATAGAGAAAGTCAACACCACATTGCAAATAAACATTCATTCCAAATAAAGAAGCAGGGCGCGTCCGAGGGTGAGTATATACCTAATAAGAATATAATCACCCTCGGACGCGCAATGCTTATTTCCAACAGCCTTCCTTCCTAAGAATCAGCCCTTCCGTCGTGTAGAGAGACGTTGTGTTACACTCCAAGGTGTTCCCCAGGTTGCCTTTCCTGAGCTTCGATCTTCCGGCTCTCGTTTAGTAGTTCTTGGAAACTACTCTGCATTAGGCCTTCAAATTGGGTATGGGGTGTAGAGAGATGGTGTGTTCCACTCCAAGGTGTTCCCCAGGTTGCCTTTCCTGAGCTTCGATCTTCCGGCTCTCGTTTAGTAGTTGTTGGAAACTACGCTGCATTAGGCCTTCAAATTGGGTATGGGGTGTAGCGAGAGGGTGTGTTACACTCCAAGGTGTTCCCCAGGTTGCCTTTCCTGAGCTTCGATCTTCCGGCTCTCGTTTAGTAGTTCTTGGAAACTACACTGCATTAGGCCTTCAAATTGGGTATGGGGTGTAGAGAGAGGGTGTGTTACACTCTAAGGTGTTCCCCAGGTTTCCTTGCCATTGCTTCGGTCTTCCGACTCTCGTTTAGTAGTTGTAGAAAAGTACACTGCATTAGGCCATACAAAATGGGTATGGGGTGGAGAGAGATGGTGTGTTACACTCCAAGGTGTTCCCCAGGTTGCCTTTCCTGAGCTTCTATCTTCAGGCTCTCATTAAATTGTGGTTAAATGGAACAACTGCATTTGGCGTACTAGTTGGTTTGGGGCCTACTATCGGTGTCTGCCACTCCTTGCTGTTCTCCTCCACTGAACAAAGCTGTGCCGCCTGTTTACTACGGTTGCCAATTTTGAACTGCATTTCGACTACTTACTGATTTGGCCCTACTCTCTGTGTCAGCCTCTCATTCCAGTTGTCCTCCACTGCAATGCCCCCTGGTTATTCCTGTGTTACCAATTTTGAACTGCATTTAGCCCACTTTCTTCTTTGGGCCTATATCTGTGTTTCCACTTCATCGTGCCCATTGCCCAGCCAGTGATAGATGAGTCTGCTGGTACATTGACCCATAACGCAACATTCCCCGTGCACGCTACACAACAACATTGTGACCCTGCTGAAAGTCAGGTTGCTCTTCCCGCATACCATACCACCTTACACGGGGACAAAGAGGAAGGTGCAGATGAAAGTGCAGGTTCCTTCATCAGGTGGGGGGAGGAATACTAGTTGGCGACGTCACTGGCACAGGGCCTCTCATAGTACGCAAAAGTGTTGCTGCCGGTGGGAGGCGCCCCCGCCGTGCAAACACACCGCTGTACTTTGAGGGGCCCTGTGCCAGTGCCAATGCCAACGAGTGGGCCCCCCCTGCTTGCTCAGGTTCACAGCACTTGCAAAGTTGAAATACTTACCTCTCCCTGCTCCACTGCCGTGACGTGGTCCAGATTTCCTGGGCCCACTAATTACTTGAACCAGCCCTACCCCCCACAACTTTAGCCAAATGACCCCCAATTTCAAATGCCTTCCAATTATTATAAGGTAAATTACGCTTGACAAGCTTCATTAAGAAGAATGGATGGTTTTGACATTAAAATGGCCACTCTAGGTGTTTTCCTGGCCCCCACTCACTGCCGACTATGCTGCCCCATTGACTTGCATTGGGTTTCGTGTTTCGGTCGATCCCGACTTTACGTCATAATCGGCCGATTTCACTCGACCCGACTTTGGACATAGTCGGGTTTCGCAAAACCCGGCTCGACTCTAAAAAGGTCAAGGTCGCTCAACTCTAGTTACTAGGAATATGACATTCTGTGAATGTTGTTTAGCGCATCAGTAGCATCCGCTGTTCTTTCCTGTCTCTGACTGTTTTCAGTTGTGATTGTGCGCTCATTTCTGTAAAGCGCTGCGGAATATGTTGGCGCTATAAAAATAATGATTATTATTATTATTATTTCTGCACCCTCACTTACTTGACCCGGCCACAGGACTTTTTCTAAAAAAAAAAGCAGTGAATTGTGACTTAATCATTGAAGAAATAATCAAATTCATAGATTTATTTTTTATTCCTCTCCTAATTAAACTAAAAGCAAATACATAAATCAATAAAACAGAGAAATAAGTATATTAGACATATTAAAACGCACTAAAATAAATTAAAAACATTTAATAAAAAAAGTTTGCAGCTTCCTTTCCCGCATGTACTCACGCTTTAATTGAAAACTCATTCGGTTTATTTTCCTCATCATCTTTCCTTCTGGCCGCAGCGGAAGATGCACATCAATATATCAATATCTCCGTTCTTTTGATTTGTAATTATAAATGACGGCTTAGGAACCATCAATGAATCTGCTGGAGATTTAACTCATCATCGTCCCATAACAGTCACTGGTGTAAATGATAGAGGAATAAAGGTAACGAAATGCTACTTATTATCCAGTACAGACACTATTCTAACTTGTGATTAGATTAACATCCTCTGGGGCCAAGTCAAGCTCCACTTAAACAATTACTAAAGCCGCAAGACATCTTATGTTTCCAGTCAAATCTCATCAGAGACCAATCTGCTGCCACACAAGTAATACAAAGTAAGACAAGGAGACAGAAGAGGTCACCAAGAAAACCCACATGTGCACATGGCAGGAGCAGAAACTGCATCACAGTGGTAAACGATTTTTATTATAGTAGTTATAATCTTGTACATAGGGGCAGCATTATAGTAGTTATATTCTTGTATATAGGAGCAGTATTATAGTAGTTATATTCTTGTACATAGGGGCAGTATTATAGTAGTTATATTCTTGTACATAGGGGCAGTATTATAGTAGTTATATTCTTGTACATAGGGGCAGTATTATAGTAGTTATATTCTTGTACATAGGAGCAGTATTATAGTAGTTATATTCTTGTACATAGGAGCAGTATTATAGTAGTTATATTCATGTACATAGGGGCAGTATTATAGTAGTTATATTCTTGTATATAGGAGCAGTATTATAGTAGTTATATTCTTGTACATAGGGGCAGTATTATAGTAGTTATATTCTTGTACATAGGAGCAGTATTATAGTAGTTATATTCTTGTACATAGGAGCAGTATTATAGTAGTTATATTCTTGTACATAGGAGCAGTATTATAGTAGTTATATTCTTGTACATAGGGGCAGTATTATAGTAGTTATATTCTTGTACATAGGAGACAGTATTATTGTAGTTATATTCTTGTACACAGGAGCAGTATTATAGCAGTTATATTTTTGTACATAGGGCCAGTAGTATAGTACTTATATTATTTTACATATGGGCAGTATTACAGTAGCTAATGTATTTTTCTGTCTACAAGACTCACTTTTTTCCTTCAATATTTTGGAGGAAAGTGGGGGTACAGCTTAAAGTCCATTTGTGCCTTTTCTTTGAATCTAGCTGTAGATAGGGGAAGGGGGAGCTGCAGAATTGGAGCAGAGGGTCACAGGAGGCAGGTGCCAGCTACTGCAGCTATCATTTGTGCCCGCTGATAAAGAAAATGAATATTCCCTGCTCCCCACGCCCATAGTCCCTCCCACCTATGGGCTCGAGGAGCAGTGAATACTCATTCACTTTAATAGTGGGCACTTATGGTCGCCCGGTGGCTGAGGCTAACAGTGTTCCCGCTATTAAACAGAATGAAGATTTACTGTTCCCCACTTCCATAGTCCTGGGTGTGGGGAGCAGTGAATATTCTGGCAGCTGGTGTCATAACCACATTTTTTGCTTCAATTTTAATTTTTTTCCTCTTCTAAATTCTAGGTGTGTCTTATGGTCGAATGCATCTTATAGTCCGAACAATACAGTATATTCTTGTACATAGGTGACGGTATTATTGTAGTTATATTTTTTATATTGGGGCAATTCTTTAGGCGACCAAGCAATATTTGGACGTCACTCATATCACACTCTGATCCAACTCTCATCAGTCTAAAACAATAAGTACAATTTTCTCTTTTCTCAATGTATTCTCTTGCAGTGTTTTTGTAAAATGGGTTTTACATTAACACCCTGTGAAAAATGCATGAAATATGGATGACAAATTTGTTTGTGAAATATATTCTCATTATTCTCTTCATTCCTCTCTTTTTTCTTCAAGTTTTGCTTATTTCCTACTTTCTCTATTCTATGCTCCTTCCCTTTTATGTCCTTTCTGTTTCCTTCACTCTTTTCTTTTCATGTTTCACCTTTTAATTGCTATTATGATTATTATATTTTTCCGTCCTATTTTCTCTTTTCTTTCTTTTTTTCTTTCTTTTTCTTTCTATTTCTTTCGTTCTCTCTTTCATTCATTCTCTTTCTTTCTTTGTTTCTTTCTTTCTTTTTCTTCCTTTATTTCTCTTTCTTTCTCTCTTTCTTTCTTTCTTTCTTTCTTTCCTCCTCATATCAGAAATCAATCTATTACACAGTTCTGCACTGTCATGAAATCTCTTACCAAATGTTCTACTTTAAAAGTTGCCAATCTTTCCCCTGATAACTTCACTTCCTATTTCTACATCACTTCCCAGATTTGTAACCTTTTGCCATTATTTTGTGCGTAAATTCATAGAGTGCACGTTTGCAGAACACTGTTTTATACAGATAATCCCTGGAGAAATCCACAATGACGTCCAGCTTGTAAAAAATAGACTACGGTAATTGGACATAAATCCTATCTCACAGGCCTGGTTGGTGGTTCAGCTGGTCCAATCCGAGGGGGAATTAGAAAAAAAACACATTTCGAGTAAACAGTCACTCAGGGAGGAACATGACCTATGGAAAAAAAAAATAACAATCAAATTACAGATACATTTTACTTAATCAGGTGGAAAAAGGAGTCTAAAAAAATACTAGTCCTAATTAGAAATCATTTTATGTACACAGCTCCAACGCTGATCCAAGTGTTTCCATGTTTACAGGTTATACACAAACCTGCTCCTGCTGTCATATTCCCTTCTGTCTTGTGAATTTATCAAATATACAGTATGTTGCAGGGTTTGTATCTATTGAGTCAATATGGATGTTTAAGGGCATGCTGGGAGCTGTAGTGTCTGAATTTCGGTTTCTGCCTTCCAAGTGGGTTGTAAGGTGGAAGTTCAAAATTTAGGATTGGATTTCCTGCCTACTAAGTAATAAACTAGAAACATAGCATGCAAGTATACAGTGGTGTGAAAAAGTGCTTGCCCCCTTCCTGATTTCCTATACTTTTGCATGTTTGTCAGATAAAATGTTTTCGATCACCAAACAAATGTAAATATTAGACAAAGATAACACAAGTAATCACAAAGTGCAATTTTTAAATGAAGGTCTTTATTTATTAAGGGAAAAAGAAATCCAAACCTACAGGGCCCTGTATAAAAAAAAAACTGATTGTCCCCTCTACCTTCTTAAATCATAAATTAACCGTGGTTTATGACATTTTTTGGGGAGCTGAGTTCAAATGACTGCCATTCCTGCTCTCAATCAAGAAATTATTATTATTATTATTATTTATTTATATAGCACCATTGATTCCATGGTGCTGTACATGAGAAGGGGTTACATACAAGTTACAAATATCACATACAGTAAACAAACTAACAATGACAGACTGATACAGAGGGGCGAGGACCCTGCCCTTGCGGGCTTACATTCTACAGGATTATGGGGAAGGAGACAGTAGGTTGAGGGCTGCAGGAGCTCCGGTGTTGGTGAGGCGGTAGCTCCGGTGTTGGTGAGGCGGTAGCTCCGGTGTTGGTGAGGCGGTAGCTCCGGTGTTGGTGAGGCAGCAGCGGTGTCAGTGCAGGCTGTAGGCTTTCCTGAAGAGATGAGTTTTCAGGTTCCGTCTGAAGGATCTGACTGTGGTTGATAGTCGGACGTGTTGGGGCAGAGAGTTCCAGAGGATGGGGGATATTCGGGAGAAGTCTTGGAGGCGATTGGATGAGGAGCGAATAAGTGTGGAGGAGAGAAGGAGGTCTTGGGAGGACCGGAGATCACGTGAGGGAAGATATCGAGAGATTAGTTCAGAGATATATGGAGGAGACAGGTTATGGATGGCTTTGTAGGTCAGTATTAGCAATTTGAACTGGATACGCTGAGGGAATGGGAGCCAGTGAAGAGATTTGCAGAGGGGGGAAGCGGAGGAGTAGCGAGGAGAGAGATGGATTAGTCGGGCAGCAGAGTTAAGGATGGACTGGAGAGGTGCAAGGGTGTTAGCAGGGAGGCCACAGAAAAGGATGTTGCAGTAGTCAAGGCGGGAAATGATGAGGGCGTGCACAAGCATTTTAGTAGATTGGGGGTTGAGGAAAAGACGGATCCTGGAGATATTTTTGAGCTGGAGGCGACAGGAGGTGGAAAGAGCTTGGATGTGTGGTTTGAAGGACAGGGCAGAGTCGAAAGTTACTCCGAGGCAGCGGACTTCGGGTACAGGGGAAAGCATGATGTCATTGACTGCGATAGATAGGTCAAGTAAGGAAGATTTGTGGGATGGAGGAAAGATGATGAGTTCAGATTTGTCCACATTGAGTTTGAGGAAGCGAGAGGAGAAGAAGGAGGATATGGCTGATAGGCACTCTGGGATTCTGGACAGCAGAGCGGTGACGTCTGGGCCAGAGAGGTAGATCTGAGTGTCGTCAGCATAGAGGTGGTACTGGAATCCATGGGACTTTATGAGTTGTCCCAAGCCAAGTGTATAGATTGAGAAGAGTAGGGGTCCTAGAACAGAGCCTTGGGGGACTCCAACAGAGAGAGGGTGGGATGAGGAGGTAGTGTGGGAGTGGGAGACGCTGAATGTGCGGTTGGAAAGGTACGAGGCGATCCAGGATAGGGCGAGGTCTTTGATGCCAAAGGAGGAGAGCATCTGCAAGAAATCAAGAAATCACTTAAATAGGACCTGTCAGAAAAAGTGAAGTAGACCAAAAGATTTTCAAAAGCTAGACATCATGCCACGATCCAAAGAAATTCAGGAACAAACGACAAAATAAATGAGAGCAATCAGTCTGGAAAAAAAATTATAAATCCATTTCTCATGATTTGGGACTCCAGCAAACCACAGTGAGAGCCATTATCCACAAAAACAGGGACAGTGGTGAACCTTTCCAAGAGTGGCCGATCGACCAATATTACCCCAAGAGCGCAGCGATGACTCATCCAAGACGTCACAAAAGACCCCACAACAACATCCAAATAACTGTAGGCCTCACTTGCCTCAGTTAAGGTCAGTGTTCATGACTCCACTATAAGAAAGAGACTGCGCAAAAATGGCCTGAATGGCGGAGTTCCAAGACAAAAAACACTGCTGAGCAATAAAAAAATAAAGGCTCTTCTCAGTTTTGGCAGAAAACAGCTTGATCCCCAACACTTTTTAGACAATACTCTGTGGACTAACGAGACAAAAGTTGAACTTTTTGGAAGGCGAATGTCCCATTATATCTGGCGTAGAAGTAACACAACATTTCAGAAAAGGAACATCATACCAACAGTAAAATATGGTGGAGGTAGTGTGATGGTCTGGGTTTGTTTTATTGCTTCCAGAGCTGGAAGACTTGTTTTAGTAAATATAATCATGAATTCTGCTGTCTACCAAAAAATCCTGAAGGAGAATGTCCGGCCATCTGTTCGTGACCTCAAGCTAAAGCATAGCTGGGTTATGCAGCAAGACAATAATCCAAAACACACCAGCAAGTCCCAATCTGACTTCTCCAAACGTCTCCATGGAGGTCAGGTGACCAGATTGTTCTTACCTGGTTTCCCAAAAACCTCTATGAGGTTGAGGGTCACAATTCTAGCTTCCCCAAATATATTCATGGGTTCCAGGTGGCCGCAGGGTCACAACCTGGATTTTCCTAACGTCTCCATGGAGCCAGGTGATGGGATGGTCCTAACCTCGCTTCTCCAAACATATCCATGGGTTCAGGTGACCAGATGGAGCAAATCTGTGTTCTTCTAGCTGTGGCTGTGGTCCCCTAAGATATTGTCCTGCAGAAAATCAAATCTGTGTCCCTCTTGATGAAGCCATGTTGTCCTGGCTGTTGCTCTGGCAAGTCACTTGATTCTTTTTGCAGAATGACAGAAATCCCTTTTTATACCCACAGCTGTAGCTCAGGTCATCATCCACAGGTCGTGGGAGGGTGTGATGAGTTTTTCTCTCATTATTTGAATATTTAATCAACTTGCATACTTCGTACTCCACAGCTCTACAGGTCAACAAACTATCTTCCCTGGTACAATGTGTAATCAGCATATTAACCCTGCTGTTCTGTTCGGGTCATAGTGACCCGAACAGACTTTTTGCGGCCCTGTAGATTTTTTTCTGTAAGTCTCTAAAACTTGAGACTCCTTGACTTTTCCTCATTTGGGGGGACCTACCTATGAGTATTTTTTTTTTTTTCGTTTACTTTTTGCTACACGCAAAAAGTTACACTTGTTGTGTTCGGGTCATAGTGACCCGACATCGTTTTTTACAGCTGTGAGGCCATATTTTCAGTGAAATAAAGGAGTTATAACCTCAGTTGGGTCTATTTATTGCATCTACTATTGTATATCAATTGATTTATTTCCTAAATTATTTCAATGGGGTCGTACACGCGCTCTACCGGGGGTATCCATTGAGATCTGCGCACCATAAAAATGGCTTTATATTGATTATTTTTGGTGCGCAGTCTATTCTAAAATGTAGAGTGCATCCGGAGAGATCACTAGGTGTGCACTACACGTGTATATTATGCGCAGAACGGACTGCTCAGAACGCATTGTTCAAGATGTTTTTTTTGTAAAGCTGAGCGGTAAAGTCTTGCAAATAATTTTTTTTTGCTAAGTAAGTCTGTCTTCCTGGCTTATCTTTTTTTTTCAGAAGGGTTCTTATCTTCTCTGCTCTTATCAGTACACATATGCTAGCCCAGACATGTTACCTTTCAGTTTCTTTGGAGAGCAGCTGTGTGCTTCTAGCCCCATGGCCTCTTCCGGCATCAAAAGAAAAAGATGCAGCTATTGCCCTTCTACTTGTGACAACAAGACGAGTATAACATGTTCTGGCTGTAAAACATTTCTATGCAAAAATCATGTGTATTGTTTTTCATGCAAGAATCCGTAAATTTATATGATCATGTAAATATATTCACATTGTAATGTTTATTATCTTTAATTTTTTATCACAAAATGTTTGATTTGATTGTTTTGTTTTGTTTTACAAAATATGTGTAGTTTTCTATTTTCGTTTTGCTCATTGGATGGATCTGTTTTTTCAGAATAAAAACAAAAAAAAAAGATTTCTAGTTCATTTTTCTTTTGTTTTTACTACCAAACATGTTCACAAACAGTCTAGTAAGCAAAATGTATAAAAAATATGGAGTTAGAGTGTCTAAAATCAAGGTTTAATAAGCCGGGTCATAGTGACCCGGAACACTACAAGCGTATAGTAAATGCGAACAAAACAGCAGGGTTAACAAACATCTATTGTTCAATTATTCTGTGTCCCGGTCATCCAGCACAATGTGCTGAAACAAATGCCAACTCTAGAGTCAAAGTTAAAGGCTCATATGAACAATAGTCTGTGTTTCTTGCTCAATCAAAGAAAAAAACAATTGAAAAGTCAACATAAAGATAATAAGCTATGCTTCATGGCCCACAGAAAATAAGTAAAGTAATTAAGATTAAACACTGTGTCTTCACAGTTACCCAACCAGTTACTAGGTTTAGGGGACAATCACTTTTTCACACAGGGCCCTGTAGGTTTGGATTTCTTTTTCCCTTAATAATAAAGATGTTCATTTATAAACTTCATTTTGTGATTACTTGTGTTATCTTTGTCTAATATTTACATTTTGTAATGATTCGCAAAAGAATAGGAGATCAGGAAGGGGGCAAACACTTTTTGACACCACTGTATACCAAAGAGAAAACAAGAGTAGAGAGAAGAACCGGGTGACCATGACACATCGCACATCAGTCTTAAAAATTAATGATATTATTTACATTTTCCTATTTACAGCAACTTACAACTATAGAATGTGCCGTTATTACTACTATTAATTCCCCATCCCCATGTATTTGCCAAAAAAAGATGAATTAATCAGATTTGTTGGTGCTCCATCTCCGGCAAAGTTTGTTAATTATTGCCCTCCGTCTAATTGGTGCAGAGTTAACTCAGTCTGACTGCAAGTTACAGGCCGCCTGCCAGCAAGATTCACTGCGATGTTTAGTAAACGGAGGCAGCGGGATCTGGAGATGTATTACTCTGTGTCACTTGTTATTTCACTCTTTGAGCCCCTGACATAAGCTGAAAAACCATTACACTGATAGTACCGACTGTATAATCCCAGCACAATATGTAGTAAACATCAAAGAGATTAACGACCTCGGGCAGCTGCAAACCAGAATCCAACAAAGTGACATGTAACATAAAAGCTGCTGCTTCCACCAAGATCTGCTACTAAATCTGTCACTGCAGAAACAAACATGAATATGACACCATTTGAAGAGCATTCATAAAATAATCGTCATCATGTGTCAATAAAAAAATTACTACTTTAATACCGCCCCTATGTACAAGAATATAACTGCTATAATACTACTCCTATGTACAAGAATATAACTACTATAATACTGCCCCTATGTACAAGAATATAACTACTATAATACTGCTCCTATGTACAAGAATATAACTGCTATAATACTGCCCATATGTACAAGAATACAACTTCTATATTACTGCTCCTATGTGCAAGAATATAACTACTATAATACTGCCCCCTATGTACAAGAATATAACTACTATAATACTGCTCCTATGTACAAGAATATAACTACTATAATACTGCCCCTATGTACAAGAATACAACTACTATAATACAGCTCCTATGTACAAGAATATAACTACTATAATACTGCCCATATGTACAAGAATACAACTTCTATATTACTGCTCCTATGTACAGGAATATAACTACTATAATACTGCCCCTATGTACAAGAATATAACTACTATAATACTGCCCCCTATGTACAAGAATATAACTAATATAATACTGCTCCTATGTACAAGAATATAACTACTATAATACTGCCCCTATGTACAAGAATATAACTACTATAATACTGCTCCTATGTACAAGAATATAACTACTATAATACTGCCCCTATGTACAAGAATATAACTACTATAATACTGCTCTTGTGTACAAGAATATAACTACTATAATACTGCCCCCTATGTACAAGAATATAACTACTATAATACTGCCCCTATGAACAAGAATATAACTACCATAATACTGCCCCTATGTACAAGAATACAACTACTATAATACTCTTCCTATGTACAAGAATATAACTACTATAATACTGCCCCTATGTACAAGAATATAACTACTATAATACTCCTCCTATGTACAAGAATATAACTACTATAATACTGCCCCCTATGTACAAGAATATAACTACTATAATACTGCCCCTATGTACAATAATATAACTACTATAATACTGCTCCCTATGTACAAGAATATAACTACTATAATACTGCCCCTATGTACAAGAATATAACTACTATAATACTGCTCCTATGTACAAGAATATAACTACTATAATACTGCTCCTACTTACAAGAATATAACTACTATAATACTGTCCCATAGATAGAAGGATATTTCTACGTCAATACTCACATTATTACGTTATTTCATATGTTTGCTAGTGTTTGTTATGGGCTTGTAGTGATACGTTTGTCTCCTTGAATATTTTTTTATAAGTCTGTGTTCTGATGACTTTATTTTATCTCTTGTCAGTCTCCCTGCATTGCTGACAGTACAGTGATGTATTCTTCAGTGTATGGATGTAATATTCTCCTGCTGTGAGAGTCGTCCTTGTATTTGCAGAGGTGTAGGAGGAAAGCAGAGAATGCAGTAGTTAATGAAATCCATCGATGTAAGCGCTGGATAAATAATAGAGGTTGAGAGTTGCTCCTTTCATATTTACAAAACTGGGCATCAATATTTTTCAAAGCCTTCAGAATAAAACAATGCAATTGCAAAAAAGATGAAGTAAATTGACTGTTAACTCTTTCCAAAGCACTTTTCACAAGGCTTAGATATATAATACTTTTTTTTTTTTTAAAAAATGCACTTAGAACACCTGAGGAATGTGGCCCACTCTCCACTAACTGCTCCCCCTGGGCTACTTAATTCCATAGTGTCAGTCTACTAGATTTATACAGCCACCACTAGGAGGAGCTCACTACATACAGATTTATACAGTCACCACTAGGAGGAGCTCACTACATACAGATTTATACAGCCACCACTAGAGGGAGCTCACTACATACAGATTTATACAGCCACCACTAGGAGGAGCTCACTACATACAGATTTATACAGCCACCACTAGGGGGAGCTCACTACATACAGATTTATACAGCCACCACTAGGAGGAGCTCACTACATACAGATTTACACAGCCACCACTAGAGGGAGCTCACTACATACAGATTTATACAGCCACCACTAGGGGGAGCTCACTACATACAGATTTATACAGCAACCACTAGAGGGAGATCACTACATACAGATTTATACAGCCACCACTAGAGGGATCTCACTACATACACATGTATACAGCCACCACTAGGGGAGCTAACTACATACACATGTATACAGCCACCACTAGAGGGAGCTCACTACATACAGATTTATACAACCACCACTAAGAGGAGCTCACTATAAACAGATTTATACAGTCACCACTAAGGGGAGCTCACTACATATAGATTTATACAACCACCACTAGGGGGAGCTCACTACATACAGAACTATACAGCCACCATTAGACGGAGCTCACTACATACAGATTTATACAGTCACCACTAGGGGAGCTAACTACATACAGATTTATACAGCCACCACTAGGGGGAGCTCACTACATATAGATTTATACAACCACCACTAGGAGGAGTTTACTACATACAGATTTATACAGCCACCACTAGAGGGAGCTCACTACATACAGATTATACAGTCACCACTAGAGGGAGCTCACTTCATACAGATTTATACAGTCACCTCTAGAGGGAGCTCACTACATACAGATTTATACAGCCACCACTAGCGGGAGCTCACTACATACAGATTTATACAGTCACCACTAGTGGGAGCTCACTACATACAGATTTATACAGTCACCACTAGAGGGAGCTCACTACATACAGATTTATACAGTCACCACTAGGGGGAGCTCACTACATACAGATTTATACAGCCACCACTAGGAGGAGCTCACTACATACAGATTTATACAGCCACCACTAGAGGGAGCTCACTGCATACAGATTTATACAGTCACCACTAGGAGGAGCTCACTACATACAGATTATACAGTCACCACTAGGAGGAGCTCACTACATACAGATTATACAGTCACCACTAGAGGGAGCTCACTACATACAGATTATACAGTCACCACTAGAGGGAGCTCACTACATACAGATTATACAGTCACCACTAGAGGGAGCTCACTTCATACAGATTTATACAGTCACCACTAGGAGGAGCTCACTACATACAGATTATACAGTCACCACTAGGAGGAGCTCACTACATACAGATTATACAGTCACCACTAGAGGGAGCTCACTACATACAGATTATACAGTCACCACTAGAGGGAGCTCACTACATACAGATTATACAGTCACCACTAGAGGGACCTCACTACATACAGATTTATACAGCCACCACTAGAGGGAGCTCACTAAATGCAGATTTATACAGTCTCCACTAGGAGGAGCTCACTACATACAGATTTATACAGCCACCACTAGAGGGAGCTCACTACATACAGATTATACAGTCACCACTAAAGGGAGCTCACTTCATACAGATTTATACAGTCACCACTAAGAGGAGCTCACTACATACAGATGTATACAGCCACCACTAGGGGGAGCTCACTACATACAGATTTATACAGTCACCACTAGAGGGAGCTCACTTCATACAGATTTATACAGTCACCACTAGAGGGAGCTCACTACATACAGATTTATACAGCCACCACTAGAGGGAGTTCACTACATAGAGAATTATACAGCTATCACTAGAGGGATCTCACTACATACAGATTTATACAGTCACCACTAGGAGGAGCTCACTACATACAGATTTATACAGTCACCACTAGGAGGAGCTCACTACATACAGATTTATACAGCCACCACTAGAGGGAGCTCACTATATGCAGATTTATACAGTCACCACTAGGAGGAGCTCACTTCATACAGATGTATACAGGCACCACTAGAGGGAGCTCACTACATACAGATTTAAACAGCCACCACTAGGGGGAGCTCACTACATACAGATTTATACAGCCACCACTAGGGGGAGCTCACTACATACAGATGTATACAGTAACCACTAGGAGATCACTACATACAGATTATACAGCCACCAGAGGGAGCTCACTACATACAGATTTATACAGCCATCACTAGGAGATCACTACATACAGATTATACAGCCACCAGAGGGAGCTCACTACATACAGATTTACACAGCAACCACTAGGAGGAGCTCATTACATACAGATTTATACAGCCACCACTAGGGGGAGCTCACCACATACAGATTTATACAGCAACCACTAGGAGGAGCTCATTACATACAGATTTATACAGTCACCACTAGGGGGAGCTCACTACATACAGATTTATACAGTCACCACTAAGAGGAGCTCATTACATACAGATTTATATAGCAACCACTAGGAGGAGCTCATTACATACAGATTTATACAGCCACCACTAGAGGGAGCTCACTACATACAGATTTATACAGTCACCACTAGAGGGAGCTCTTTATATACAAATTTATTCAGTCACTATTAGAGGGAGCTCACTACATACAGATTTATGAAGTTTCACAATTTATAGAAGATAGGCTATTTGAGATATTAATCTATGTAATCACCGCAGAACTCTATTATTGAAATTAATAAAACAACAATTTTTATTTAAATAGCTTAAAATGTCAATACAAAAAAGTGAATATACACCAACACCAATGCATTAAAATTAGATGCACCCAGGGGGAGGTGCCTGACCCTATATACAACCTGTCTCACCCTACCTGTGTTGTGAATTCTGTTTTCGAACTCCCTCCTGTGGTCATGAATGGTACTTCGGCGAGTTCTGTCCATGGACTCCCTCTGGTGGCTGTGAGTGGAGCTGCGGCTTCTGAGGTTCATTCCACAGGTGACGTAGTTTATTCTTTGGCTGGCTGTTCTATTTAACTCCACTCAGATCGTTACTCCATGCCACCTGTCAATGTTCTTGTACTGGTTCAGTTCGCTCTTGGATCTTTCTGGTGACCTGTCTACTCCAGCAGAAGCTAAGTCCCTGCTAGTTAATTATTTGTTCATTGTTTCCTTGTCCAGTTGGCTATCATGATTTTGCCTTGCTAGCTGGAAGCTCTGGGATGCAGAGTGGCACCTCCGCACCGTGAGTCGGTGCGGAGGTCTTTTTGCACACTCTGCGTGGTGTTTTGTAGTTTTTTGTGCTGACCGCAAAGATACCTTTCCTATCCTCAGTCTGTTTAGTAAGTCGGGCCTCCCTTTGCTGAAACCTGTTTCATTTCTGTGTTTGTGACTTTCATCTTTACTCACAGTCAATATATGTGGGGGGCTGCCTTTTCCTTTGGGGAATTTCTCTGAGGCAAGGTAGGCTTTATTTTCTATCTTTAGGGCTAGTTAGCTCTTAGGCTGTGAAGAGGCGTCTAGGTCGTGTTAGGTACGCTCCACGGCTATTTCTAGTTGTGTGATAGGATTAGGGGTTGCGGTCAGCAGAGCTCCCACTTCCCAGAGCTCGTCCTGTGTGAGTTTAACCATCAGGTCATTCCGGGTGCTCCTAACCACCAGGTCCATAACAACCTGACAGCGGAAGTTGGCACCCTATATCCTGCGCACTGGCGCCCCCACTCGTCGGCGGCTCTCCCTGTCTGCCCTATTTGTCACTGACAATGGCAAGGGAGTGAAGAAAAGATACAAACAGTGAAGAAGGATAGATTTAATAAGAAAATATAGCTGTTTATATTGTTTACAAAAACTCACATACACTAGAGATAAAGTATTAATGTCTCAACCTCAGCCACCACTAGGAGGAGCTCACTAAATACAGATTTATACAGCCACCACTAGAGGGACCTCACTACATACATATTTGTACAGCCACCACTAGGAGGCGCTCACTACATACAGATTTATACAGCCACCACTAGGAGGAGCTCACTACATACAGATTTATACAGCCACCACTAGGGGGAGCTCACTACATACAGATGTATACAGCCACCACTAGAAGGAGCTCACTACATACAGATTTATACAGCCACCACTAGGAGGAGCTCACTACATACAGATGTATACAGCCACCACTAGGAGGAGCTCACTACATGCAGATTTATACAGCCACCACTAGAGGGAGCTCACTACATACAGATTTATACAGCCACCACTAGAGGGAGCTCACTACATACAGATTTATACAGCCACCACTAAGAGGAGCTCACTACATACAGATTTATACATCCACCACTAGGAGGAGCTCACTACATACAGAATTATACAGTCACCACTAGGAGGAGCTCACTACATACAGAATTATACAGTCACCACTAGGAGGAGCTCACTACATACAGATTTATACAGCCACCACTAGAGGGAGCTCACTACATACAGATTTATACAGCCACCACTAAGAGGAGCTCACTACATGCAGATTTAACCAGCCACCTCTAGGAGGAGCTCACTACATACAGATTTATACAGCCACCACTAGAGGGAGCTCACTACATACAGATGTATACAGCCACCACTAGAGGGAGCTCACTACATACAGATTTATACAGCCACGTCTAGGAGGAGCTCACTACATACAGATTTATACAGCCACCACTAGAGGGAGCTCACTACATGCAGATTTATATATCGTGCACTGCTCCCAATTGAAGCTGTATAAATCTGTGTTAACTTACTCTAGTGAGAGCTGAAGGTAATGGCAACATCTGCCCAATAGGTTGTGATATGTGGGTTATTGAAAGATAATTGATAAATGCTAGATAGAGAAATAGATACAGTGGAAACCAGAAGTATACATACACTATATATAAAGACATATCTGCATGCTTTTCTCAACATCTGACATGAAATCATTATTATTAATATTTGCCAATTGCTAGAATAATGAGCGAGAGGGAGAATGTTTTAAGGCAAATCTACTACTTACTGCAAAGTAAAAAGCTTCCATACACTAAGATTACTACGCCTTTAACTAATTCTGGACGGCCCATATGATGATGTCATGTGTTTGGAAGCTTCTGATTTTTTGGCAACATCTGAGTTAATTAGAGACACTTGTGGAGGTATTTTAATGCACACCTGAAACACACGGCTTCTCTGTGTAGCATCGTGGGAAGTCTAAAGAAATCAGCCACGATATTGGGAAGGGAGTTGACCAAAAGAAAGAACAACATTTTATAGAAATACTAAATTACAATTTACTGCAATTTCATGTATATACAATTGTAGACGGATTGATATTATATATCGCTATGACTCGCTATTTCTCCCAGGCTGCTTATAGGGATAACTTTCACACTTGTCTTTTAATCTCTTTTATACTATTAGCTAAAATACTTCCGACTTTGTGTGCCTTCATGCACAGAGACCTAATATCTCTGGAGGTGTGTTTTTCTTACATTAATGCATGAAAGTTTTAGTACTTTGAAACATTATTATTTTTGCACATATAAAGATGCAGTATACTTTTTTATGCCAATTTTCTGATATTTACTTAGAGGAAACTTAGTAACAATTCAGATTGGTAAACCTGTCTAAACACTGCTGCGAAGTATAATCAGCTGCAGAAATTGCTTTACAGCATCTGCTCTTCATTCAGTGACACTTCTTTTTTGCTTGTCTCTTGTACTCCTCCATCAGATCATCTCTTATAACTTTTCACGGTAATCTGCAGTCGTTGATATATTTAATTTTCCTTGATATCTTTTCTCTATAGCCACAATACCTTGGTGTCATCTCTCACTGCGCTCGTTGCTCACTGCTCCACAGTTTGGTGTAAAAAAAAAAAAAAGTCGAGATGAAAATGTAAGAAATGAATGTTTAGGGACTTGGTACAGCCAAGATCCGTATATGTTTTGAGGAGATTTTCCACCAACTCTTCATAGTTATCTGCTCTTGAGTTTCCCCCAAAAAAATTAGTCACCACTAATGCGAATGCAACAATGCAGCCTTTACCTTGCCCTACAACAAACGGAGAAACTCCTCATCTTGAAGAAACTTACGAACCTAAGGTCCTTCCTTTATTTTGGCTTCACTCAACCTTTGAAATGTATCAATGAGATACTTGAATGCTTTCGCATTTGTATCCCTTACCTTTACAAAGTTCTTCATTAGGCTCCACTTGATAAGAATTGGTAGTTACAAAATCTTACGTGGGTCAAATTTGTGACTGAGGGTAATGTCACATTTTCATATAGCTGAAAAGTGAGGCCCTGGAGTCAGTTAATGGCACCCCAGCCTGACACTGGTAGATGGGTAGAATAAAAGAGAGGAATAAGGAAAAGTTAAAGGGAATCTGTCATTTGAGAGCTGCCTGATGTAGGCAAAGAGGAGCTGAATCCAGCGATGTATCACTTAGATTCCTGGGTGCAGCCGTTCTGACACAATCACAGCTTTTAGATTCATACTGGACCAGGATCGTCATGTGCATTGTCCATAGACAGTGAGCTGCTTATCACACAAGGTGGTCGCTGGACTAGTCCAGCAATGTTATTCTCTCAGTGATGAATCCTTCACAGTTAGTTAATAACTGCACACACTTCGACAAGTGACACATCCCTGAATTCTGTGTTTCAGCCTCTATCTCCTGCTGTCTTCAGGTTATGTAGCAAAAACCTGCTGACGGATTCCCTTTAAACAATGGAAAGGGGAAAGAGACAGAAAGCGGAGGTAAAGAATGGTATGAGCGAGAGGAACATATTGGAAAGGGGAGAAAAGGAGAGACAGACTGTAGAAAAGGGAGGAGAAGCGGTGGAGCCGGATTGATGTATAAAAGATGGAAAAAAATGAGGCTGGAAAGAAAGAAAAAAAGGGGAAGGGGCAACAAGGAGAGTAAAGCTGGCCGCATCCATAGATGGGTGAATGATGACAATGATCAGATCGAGTGGATACATAATATCCATCTGCATCTTATCCGCCTTTCTGTACGGTGTGCAGGATTTCCCTGTGTAGCGTGCATCCTCCCTGTGCAGGGATCTGTGCGGAGCCCCCCCTGCCCCCCCCCCGCACAGACATAGCAGAGCTACCAGAGTGGTCTACCAGGATCGCAGCGTCCCCTGTGATTGGCTGCTCGGCTGAGTCTTATACACAGGGAGCACATGAGAGTTCCCAGCTTCATTCTCACAACTGTGTCCTCTACATCCCACCCTCAGCAGCCGGCACCGAGCCCCCCACAATGGATGCCACCATATTCGAGATTATCATAGACGAATTCGATGCCAACTGCAGCCTATTGGACGCTTTTCAGGACAGCTTCCTCACCAGCAACCACACTTTCCTGTTCGATGGTAGGAAGGAAAGCTGCCGGGGTTTGGGGAGATCCGTCACCGACATCTCGGAATTCCTGGAAGATTTTTTTTTTTTTTTTATTTTTATTTTTGGTAAATGTTGTCCTTTTATTGTAATCTTCAGGTCCTCACTGCAGCGCCACCATTGATCAGATTGGCACCTGTTGGCCGAGGAGCGTGGCCGGGGAGTTGGTGGAGAGACCCTGCCCTGATTTCTTCAATGGGATCAAGTACAACACCACAAGTAAGTCGCAAAGTGTCCGCGGAGTGGGGATACAATGTTTCCACACGGACATAAATATCATTATTATCATTGTAACTTTGTATATGTTACATTCTATCCTGACTTCATCATCATCCTCATCATTGGGGGGTCGCTGCTGATAGACCCCATCAGTGATACCTACCGAATGCCTGGCGTTAGGGGCACGTGCCGTGGGTCTTATGCCTCTTGGCACCGGTGCCCTCCTATAACAAGACCTAAAAGGGGAATTGCCTTTGCCCATGTTGCTAGACTATCCTGTCTTAAAGGGATCCTCCCACCTTGGGCATTTGTGGACCATTACCTTTGTGGTCCTAAGGATGGGACCACTGGTTTCCACAGCAGAGGTGGCGGCCCAGGCTTGTCCCTTATGAGAGTTGAGCACCGCCACCCCCCATATAAGAGGTGGTCCCCTCGTCTATCAGACATAGAGGTCCCAGTTAGGAATACCCTTTATTTTTGCCTTGTATAATTTAAGTAACACATGGTAGAACTGAATTTGTCATTTTGCAAAACTCAAGGAGATTTTACAAAGTACAACATGTTATGTGCAGTTTTGCATAGGACTGCTGGTAAAAGGTTGTTCTCATGATGACAGTTCCAGATGGACGTAGCAGAGTAGAGTTTGTATAGGGTGCAGATAAGACTCTAGGATGGCGACGAATGGCAAACTCAGCTCTGCCGCATCTGGCACAGTGCATGGTGATGGTCAGATACTATTTGCATAGGACTGCGGTAAAAAAAAATATCACAGACTTAAATAGTTAAATGACAAACTCAGCTCTGCTACATCTGCAATAATGGAGTCAACTGATTGTAAGCAGAGAGGTAATCAGCAGATGGAGCTTGTGTTCCTCTAGTAGCAATTAAGGCTCATTCACGTGTGTGTGCCCCCCGGAGTGGCGGTGCTGCCTGCAGGGATCTGGAGGGCATAGCTGTGCCAGGCAGGTGCCCGCAGGATGCACACGGGGATGTTCCCCCTATAATGAGGCTTTGATTAGAGCGATTAGTAATGTTTCTTACATGGAGCCCTTCAGGGGGCACACCGCTTGTCTGGGGGAAGGGTCCGGTGCTCCGCGGCTGAGGCTTAGGTGACCTAATGAGCCTCATGGAATAAAGCGGACGCGGAGGTGGCAATACAGCCCGGTATCGTGGCATGGAAGGCGCCATCAGGACCACCGGCTGCAGTCAGTGCCGGGACCTACAGCTTCATGAGGGGGCTAAATGAGGGGGCCATGTACAGCGATGCCCCCAGGTGGGACCGCAGGCTGCTCCGGCACTCCGGCTTACATCAGGGATCGTCATCAGAGTTTGCTCCAATTTTATCAGCTTTTCTTGGATGTGAAAAATGATTTCTCCAGAATCTCCAATATAACTGTCCGTGAAAAACGTGTGTGAAAGTGAGTGTGAATGAGCCCTTATATACAGTAATTATCTGCATCACTGATTAATGAGCTAATCATAGAGTTCATATATATCTATTATATCTATTATCTATCTATCTATTATCTATTTGTTATCTATCTATTATCTATTATATCTATCTATCATCTATTATCTATCTATCATCTATTATCTATCTATTATATCTATCATCTATTATCTATCTATCTATCTATCTATCTATCTATCTATCCATCTATCTATATATTATCTATTATCTATCTATTATCTATCTATTATCTATATATTATCTGTTATCTATCTATTATCTATTATCTATCTATTATCTATCTATTATCTATATATTATATATCTATCATCTATTATCTATCTATTATCTATCATCTATCTATTATCTATCTATCTATTATCTATCTATCTATATCTATTATCTATCTATCTATTATCTATCTATCTATCTATCTATCATCTATCTATCTATCTATCTATCTATCTATCTCTATTATCTATCTATTATCTATCTATCTATCTATTATTTATCTATCTATTATCTATCATCTATTATCTATTATCTATCCTCAAAGAAAGCAATATACTTCATATACATACAGCAACAATAGAGAAAACAATTTGGTCTTTATTCACTTATGTATATGGTGTATAACATCCGCCCCCACACATCCCCCCCCCCCCCCCGCCACGCCACGCCGTTTGCTTTTACGAACATATGACAGAGCGGCCGTTGGTTCAGAGCTCCCGGACTCCTGTAGTAGGAACCACTGGGGTAACAAGTCCGTCCATTACATTTCTTCCTCTTGAATCTTCCCCATCACCTGTGACTGATTTTAATTAGAAGTGGAAGGAACCTCAGCCATGAAGTGTGGACCCCATAGTGTTACAGAGTGGGGGGCCGAATGCTGAGGAGCAGAGGACAGAAATGTCACCACCGCTCTGCTGACCCCATAACTGCAGAGTCCAGACCCCCTCTATTATCAGCACAAACACTGCACCCCCGCCGTGAGCTTCATGGCCGAGCAGCTGCATCCAGCCGTACATCACCAAGCACAATGTCGAGTATTGGATGGAGCGGTGTAAAGCCGCCACCACTGGACTCTTAGGGAGGCGTGTTCTGTGCAGTGATGATCGCACTACTTATCTGCGACTGATGGTGGCAGCTGTGGGGGCGAGGCACCCGTCTCCTCCTTTTACGCCCGGCACGCTATGTGTACGGGTGGGTCCTGGCTGGGTGCCTATATTCGTGTTGTGAGTGCATCACATCCATGCAGGCCGCCTGTAGCCGGTGGTGATGACCGGACAGGATCATAGATTCCACAATCATGGAATCCGTCATTCATACGCAGAGTCTTTACTGAACGGTAACTTGGTAACGGTTATGTACAAGGGGAGCGGGTGTAAAGTCTTATGGACGCGTCCTTCACGGTGTAACGCATCTTCACACACGGTATCCTTCCACTGTAGTCTGCTCCAGGGCCGGTGAAGCACACTGTTCGCCCTACTCGTCACAGCCTAGTTACAGTCCTGATCAGCAGGTCCCTCTGCGCTGTTCCGCGTCCTATGTATTCCACTTGATCTACCGCTCGGGACCCTCACTAGTCCCATAAAAACTCAGTCCTGCTTCTCATGACACCGCACCCTATCCAAGAACCCCTTTCTGGAAGACCATTGTCACGATTGTGTCACGTCCTCCTGGGAGATCATTACGTATTGTCAATCGCAGATCTTCCATTTAGCCAGTGTGTTTGTGTCCCATATTAAATGGATTTGGTTTCCTTTGGTGCTGAAGAGGTTAACAACTCGACTACTGCAACCTCCTACTCTCTGGCCTCCCCTCTAGCACTCTGGCACCGCTCCAATCCATCCTACACTCTGCTGCCCGACTAATCCACCTGTCCCCCCGCTATTCCCCAGCCTCTCCCCTGTGTCAAGCCCTTCACTGGCTTCCTATCGCCCAGAGACTCCAGTTCAAAACCCTCACACTGACATACAAAGCCATCCACAACCTGTCTCCTCCATACATCTGTGACATGGTCTCCCGGTACCTACCTACACGTGACCTCCGATCCTCTCAAGACCTCCTTCTCTACTCCCCTCTCATCTCTTCTTCCCATAACCGCATCCAAGACTTCTCCCGTGCTTCCCCCATACTCTGGAACTTTCTACCCCAACACATCAGACTTGCGCCTACCATAGAAACCTTCAAAAAGAACCTGAAGACTCATCTCTTCCGACAAGCCTACAGCCTGCAGTGATCCTCAACCTACTGAACAGCCGCACAGCCAGCTCTTCCCTCTCCTAGTGTATCCTCACCCACCCCCTGCAGACTGTGAGCCCTCGCGGGCAGGGTCCTCCCTCCTTATGTACTCGTGTGCCTTGTTATCTGCTCATGGTTAATGTAATTGTCTATATTTGCCCCGTATTCACATGTAAAGCGCCATGGAATAAATGGCGCTATAAAAATGTATAATAATAATAATAACAACCCTTTCTATGCTGGTCAGAAACTTGCAGCTCCATTTCAGCTGCTTCTGATCTGGTCATTACTTCTCCCTATAAAGCCTGGCCAGACCTTCTTTTCCTTGCCAGTGAAAGCTTTTTTTCCTAGATCCTTGGAGACTCTGTGCTGAATTGGAGATCGTTGTTATTACTGGAGATTGTTGCGTGCTGTTTTGGGGTGTATGCTTTCCTCATTGTCATATTCCCATTTGGTTTGTACATTCCTATTCCTCCCTATATACCTCTCTACCTTTGGTGAGTGTTTGTATGTTTGTTGTGTTTTGTTATCCCTGTTTTGTCTTTGTGCATTGCTTTCCTTGCATTTCTGTCCCATGCCTCATGGGGTGGGGGAGCATAGTAAGGTCAGAGACTCCGGCTTCTCTTCCTTTCAGAGCACCCCCGGGACAGGGATAGTTAGGGTCCCGGTTCCAGGGACAGTCTGAGGCCCCCCTTCTTTACCGAAGACCGTCATAGCATGTCAGCCAGAGTCACATCAGGATCTCGCTATCCCTGTCCTCCAGTCTTCCTTCCATTTGTGGTTCACCCTAATGGCAGCACTGCTCTCTATACTCTCCAAGCCCTGTCTTATACACCATGCTCATGCTACACTGTGCATTGCTTATAACACTATACATGACCACATCGTAAGACATTAGAACACGACATTTACAAAAGACGCCCGACACTATACACATTACACAATACAATGTGATTGGTGTCTTCAGGGGTAGGAACGTGACAGCCATTGTCCACCACTCTTACAGTCCGACACTCAGCACTCACACCAATCACCTGTTATTCCTTTATGGCGGCTGACGGAGGTAAACCCGCTGAATGGGGCTGCTTATCACTACAGCCAAAACACATTCAGAGATTATCAGTACCTTTGTAACAAAAAACATCTAGACGCTGGGGGTGCTGAACGTCGGACCCTCACGAATCTCATATTGATGACTTTTCCTGGGGGTCATCAATATTTCCTAACTGGACAACCCCTTTAACTTCTGTCAGGCCGGACTAATTGACCATCAGCTGGTAGTCCTTTAGCAATTGGCGATTGTTTATTAGTCTGTGTACACGGTGCACTGAGCCATCTGTTATAAATGCACCAGTGCCGGTGGTGAGACCGAGCGGTCATGTGACCACAAGTAAGCGATATGCACATTCTGACCAGACAATGGTCAATGCAAGCGAATTTGGCGAGGCTGCGTGCTTCTAGTCGGAATGTGGCCGGAAGTATGAATATGGAATTCTTATAGTCACATGACCGCTTGGTCTCACCATCGGCCCCGGAGAATCTTCACAGTGCGTGCAGTGCACGATGGGACAATGCAAAAGTCCGCTGCCAGCCAGCTCTGGACTAGAGGACGGGAACAGATGATGTCAGTGCTGGCGACAGCCATAACTTCACAGCACAGCTCCGTCTACTGTATAGTGGCCACAACCAGGTACTGCACATCCATCCATTATTGATTTAAATAGGTGGCGGCTGTGCAGTACGTGGCCGCCGGCACTATACACTAGGCGGAGCTGTTCTGTGCAGTTCCGGCTGCCGCCAACGGTGGAAATAGCTGATCGGATATAGTATGATGGCCCCACATATAGTCCTGCACATAATATAATGGCCCCACATATAGTCCCCCATATAGTATGATGGCCCCACATATAGTCCCCCATATAGTATGATGGCCCCACATATAGTCCCACATATAGTATGATGGCCCCACATATAGTCCCCCATATAGTATGATGACCCCACATATAGTGCTGCATATAGTATGATGGCCCCACATATAGTCCCCCATATAGTATGATGGCCCCACATATAGTGCTGCACATAGTATGATGGCCCCACATATAGTCCCCCATATAGTATGATGGCCCCACATATAGTGCTGCACATAGTATGATGGCCCCACATATAGTCCCCCATATAGTATGATGGCCCCACATATAGTGCTGCACATAGTATGATGGCCCCACATATAGTCCCCCATATAGTATGATGGCCCCACAAATTACTGACTGACTTTCTTCACAAATGTCCAACCTCTTTGTGTTTTGGCTCATTTTTGTTGTATTGATGATTTTCTCTTTTTTATATCTCGCTCCTTGTCATCATCTTCCACTTTTCCTTTCATCTCTGAGTATCGCTGTCAGCTCCAATAACGGGGTCTTGGCCAGAATATGAAAAAGCTTCAGTCTGGTCATTTCTCCTTCAAGTGGAAAGTTCATCTAAGTTTGGTCAATGATTTATTGGCTGCATTTCTTCAAAGTACAAATGCTTCAATATCCAGAACTTCCATAATATCCTTCTACTTAACTTAAAAAAAAACCCAAAACCGTCCGTCCATCCATCCGTCCATCCATTCATCCGTCCATCCATCCATCCATTCATCCTTCCTTTCTCTTTTCCTTTCTCTTTTTTCTTTTTTTCTCATACACTCCGCTTCTTGTCTATGTACAGTGATGTCTCCTCATCTCTACAATTCCCAGGGAAGTTATTTCAATTTGCGGAAGAGTCAGGGTCACAGTCATTGGTTGGCGGCATTCATTTACTCACGGCAATTTTGCTCTTTTGGCTACTTTACTGTGACAAATCAAGATTTTTCCCTGAAGAAATGTAGTTAATTTAATAATACAAAAATCAATTATATCCCTAATACCAAATGTATCTTCACTAGAAATGTGTTATACCTGGGAGCACGGAAAAGAGAGTTGTGCACACACACACACACACACACACACACACACACACACACACACACACACACACACACACACACACACACACCTATATATGTATATCTTGTAATATAGTATAGGCAGTATTATAGTAGTTATATTCTGTACATAGGGGCAGTATTATAGTAGTTATATTCTTGTACATAGGAGCAGTATTATAGTAGTTATATTCTTGTACATAGGAGCAGTATTATAGTAGTTATATTCTTGTATATAGGGGCAGTATTATAGTAGTTATATTCTTGTACATAGGGGCAGTATTATAGTAGTTATATTCTTGTACACAGGAGCAGTATTATAGTAGTTATATTCTTGTCCATGTGGGCAGTATTATAGTAGTTATATTCTTGTATATAGGGGGCAGTATTATAGTAGTTATAGTCTTGTACATAGGGGCAGTATTATAGTAGTTATATTCTTGTACATAGGAGCAGTATTATAGTAGTTATAGTCTTGTACATAGGAGCAGTATTATAGTAGTTATATTCTTGTACACAGGAGCAGTATTATAGTAGTTATAGTCTTGTACATAGGGGGCAGTATTATAGTAGTTATATTCTTGTACATAGGGGCAGTATTATAGTAGTTATATTCTTGTACATAGGGGCAGTATTATAGTAGTTATATTCTTGTACATAGGGGCAGTATTATAGTAGTTATATTCTTGTACATAGGGGCAGTATTATAGTAGTTACATTCTTGTATATAGCGGCAGTATTATAGTAGTTATATTCTTATACATAGGAGCAGTATTATAGTAGTTACATTCTTGTACATAGGGGGCAGTATTATAGTAGTTATATTCTTGTACATAGGGGCAGTATTATAGTAGTTATATTCTTGTACATAGGAGCAGTATTATAGTAGTTATATTCTTGTACATAGGGGCAGTATTATAATAGTTATATTCTTATACATAGGAGCAGTATTATAGTAGTTACATTCTTGTACATAGGGGGCAGTATTATAGTAGTTATATTCTTGTACATAGGGGCAGTATTATAGTAGTTATATTCTTGTACATAGGAGCAGTATTATAGTAGTTATTTGCTTAATCAGAGGGGCCAGTATTATAGTAGCATGGCGACCAAAGTTTCTAGTGTTTCTGTGTACCAGAAAGGTTCTGTGTGGCCCCGCAGGACAGTGGGGGAATCTTTGTGAGACCCCTATTAGCTATGAGCCTCCATTGTTCTTTTTCAGGGGCTGCAGAAAATAATCAGAGACGTATGAAGAGCTTAGCGTGCAATGACTGCACTACATCTATTTGTTTTACGTTTTTTTTCTTTTCGGTTTGTTTTTTATTCTTTTTTTCTCATTTGTCTCATTTGTTTCTTTTCCCACATTCCTCGCTCCAGTGTTTGCTGTATTTCTCCTCTGTTTTAATTCTGTTTGACATTCACTTAAATTCTGGAACTATCCATCAATAGCAAACACTTTGGAGAAAGTCTTGGTATTCGTTCCAGGCTATCGTCAGCGTTTTTGTTACTTTGTTTTTGGGGGGAGTTTTTATTTTCTTGTATGTATTGGCTTCTATGGGTGTTTTTTTTAAGCTTTGAGGCCAAGTAAGGGTGAAAATTGCTTTAACCCTTGGAGGACGCCATCGTTTCAGATGGGGAACTCTGTCATCTTTGCCGATAATCCTGAGCAAAAGAGAAAAATCATGGGGTCCTTTTCAGTTTTTGGTGCGCGACAATAATTGGTCTTGCTGAATTTACTAGGGGAAAAATGCATTTTTTATCGATATCCTGAATGCCACAAGCTTGTGCTCTATCGACCTCATGGGTATCATGGACTGGAGCTCGAAACATCAAAGTGTTGGGGCACACGGCTGAACTTGTAGAAGGATCTACCCATGATAACGGAATCTGACGATCACCTGGATCTCATCAGTTTCCAGGCAGTAGGATTTTGTATGGAGGAACATGCGGTTCTGCTCTTTGTGCCGCAGCGGGCGCTGGGTTAGACTTTTCCAGCAGCTGTTTATATACTCAGGTCTCTTGTTCCACATTAAGGTAATTGAATCCATGGCCGGGCAGTGATAATCCAGTTACGGTGAGGATATAATCTGGTTTGCATCCCCCGATGACAGACATGATGTATATATTACTATTTAGTGTGTTCAGTGTCTTCTCTTCTCTCATTTTTATCCAATGTTAGGACATTTTGGGCCGGGAACAAGGGGCCACTGAGCTCCTTCCCTGGAGCAGCTCTATCTAATGGGAGTTGATGGACGTGGCTGCAATAGTGGCTTTTCGTGGCACTCGGTGTGATACATGTGAGCCGTCAGGAGTTGCCATGTCGGAGCTGCATTCAATAAGAAAACTCAACGTAAATAAATCATGTCCCAAATGTCCAAAATTGCTGTTATCCTGCAGGTATAGGGTTAATCTGCAGGTAAATAGCTTTACAATGCTATCCGACCGCCTTACTGAAAGCACAGCTACTGGGTAGAAAATGGACGTTAGACTGCCGTCAGCCGGCCGTATTTCTCGTACAAGGATCACATTGCAATTCTCGGACTGGCTGTCGGCTCTCCTGACCAAAGCATGGTAGCTGCATAGAAATACTTGCTGTCACGCTCAGGTGAGGAGAGTTGATGGCCAGTCTGAGGATTGCGATGTGATCCTGGTACGAGAAATACGCCTATCCGCTCTTATTCTTCTGGAGATCCACCAGCTTTCAGTCATAAAGGCATGGCCAGCGCGGCTACCGTCATCGCTCACAGAATTGTGAGTGGTGGCTGTATGTACGCCCCGGTATTTTGATTGACAGCTCAATCTGTTCAGCAAAGTGAGAATTCGCTGTGGACAGATTTATGAGTATTTTCATTCTCTGACAGCCAGCAAAGATCTTGAAGATGGTTATATCATCAAGGGAAGTGGAGCGCCCCCAGACGCAGGGCCACGGGGTACTCGGTACCGGTCCTCTCTGTCTCGGTGCTGGGGTCGTCACGGTGGCTGCACCCGGTCCGTGACCCTGCTAAGGCGCGTCCAATAAAAGGGGTGATGAAAGTTTGTCAAGTATTCGTGACGCCACCTGTGGTATTCGGTCAGGGTGACCGACGCTGCTTAGGGGTCCGCTGGGGTGATGGAATGGCAGCTAGATGGTATACCTTCCCACAGGTGAAGTATATCCCCAGGGCTTCCCAGTAGTGTAGGTGGCAATGATGTTAGGCGCAGTTAATAACGAGGACACAGGGTTGCAGTCTCTTTACCTTTTACTGAAGACTTCGGGATCCGCAATCCAGAGCACTGCTAACAGGGCTGTCTGAGTCCGGCCGGTCCGAAGGCACATCCAGAGTTCCCTTTGCAGGTGGAAATCGTTGCCTACCAACTAGCGCCTGTGTGTTGTAGTCCTTCCCTGCTGAGCATTCGGGATAGTCCTCACAACTTTCGTATTCGTTCTTTCTCTTCTCCGTCCCCCAAGTTTATCTGGCTAGAATGCACCTGTATGACGGGAAGGCTCGGAGCTATTCTGGGACCCTAGAGACGCCCCTCTCCACGTTTGCCCCTATGTCTGCTTAGGTGATGTAAGGTAGACAGCCAACCTATAATCAACTGTCCTGCCGCTGTTTGAAGTAATGCTTGAAGTCTGTTACTTCCTCGGCGTTCCGGCCACCGGCTACGCGCCTCAGTAGGATGTTGCCGATCTCGGGGCACGACTCCTACTGGTTATCTCCTTGTGCTGCAATTTCGTTTCTCACTTCTCCACAATATTGTTGTGAATTCCGCTCTTGGGCTCCCTCCGGTGGTTGTAAGTAGCATTTTTGTGAGTTCTGCTCTTGGGCTCCCTCCTGTGATTTTGAGTGGTATGGCTGCTTCTTGGATTTAGCTTCAGCAGCTGTTTTCACTGATCGTCTTTCTGGCTCGGCTATATTAGTCTGGCCTTATCCCTCATTCAATGCCAGTTGTCAATTGTTCCTGCCTGGAGTCATTGCTCTTAGGATTTTCCTGACACTCTGACCAGTTCAGCAAAAGCTAAGTCCTTGCTTGTCCTTTTGCAGTTCACTTGTTGTGGACTTTGTTGTTCAGCACTTTCTTTGTTTTTGTTCATTTGTCCAGCTTATCAGTATGGATCTATTCAGCTAGGCTGGAAGCTCTGGGCAGCAGAGTTTGCCCTCCACACCTTTAGTCAGGTGTGGAGATTTTTGCATTCCTCTGCAGTGGACTTTTTCTAGTTTTTATTACTGACCGCACAGCGTTCTGTCGTGTACTATTTCTACCTAGCTAGAAGTGGCCTCCTGTGCTTAATCTTGTTTCATACTACGTATGTCATTTCCTTCTCCTCTCACAGTCATTACTTGTGGGGGGCTAATCTATCCTTTGGGGATTAGCTCTTAGGCTGTGACGAGATGCCTAGGCAGAGTTAGGAGCATTCCACGGCTACTTCTAGTGTTGTGTCGAGCTTAGGGACTGCGGTCAGTATAGTTACCACCTGCTCAGAGCTAGTCGCATGTCGCTCCTTAATCACCAGACCATAACACAATATCCTTCGCTTCGTGTCCTTCCTTAGGATGCCGCCGCAAGGTAGTGCAGGTGCGGCTCCGTAATGTTTTGTCCTTTCTACTAGGCACCTGTCAGGAACCCACCCCTGACAGGTCCTCCCTGGAGCTCTCCCAGGCTGCATTCTGTCTCACTTCCTATCCAACCCCCAGTTTTACCAAAGTGTGAGGAGTGGCCTAATACGTTGTGCCTTTTGCTCCCCCTGGTGGCCAGAGTGTGAAGTGTAATGTGTGACTGTGATACCTGGTCAGGTGAACTCCTTTAGTGCAATCAGACATAACATCACTCCCCTCAACCACAGGACTCTGGGGCGCTGCATTCCCCCCCCGGTTAAATCCAGTACTCCTGGACTGAGAAAAGAAGAAGAACAATAAATGTTAGAAAAAGACATACAAAATTTTGAAATGCTATGAATAGGTAAATATAACAATGCTTCCCTTTACGTGAGGTGAGGTCACTTGAACATTACAAACAGAAACATATTGAAACATTTTAAATAACATCCTAACTTACTGACTATAAATAATTTCCTTTACCCAGCCGGGTATTCTACTAAGTGCAAATCTTTGAACAATAATTTAACTTTTCCTTTAAGGGCGTATAGGCTGAACCCACTAAAGGCTTACTACAAAACACTATGGTACAAAGCTAACATTCTCTTTACTTCTTCGACTTCACATATGCAGGACCGCCTAGCTACTTGTCTGGGCCTACTGCATCCCTTCCTGTAGGTTCACAGCAACCATCTCTCTATGGTTTTCAGGAGGACTCACTAACCCCTACGGGTTCACTTACTAGCTCTCTAGCTACATGTTATCAACTATGTAAACATTATTGCTATCTTACTACTTAAGGCAACATTATCAAAGTGCAACAAGTAAACCCTCCCTTTAAGAGGAAAAATCAGTCTTCTCTGGGATAGTGCAATCAATCAACAAGTCTGTCATAAACTTTAAGACAAGAGAAACTTTCACGTCGTCATCAGGAATAGTTTCTTCGCAAAGTCTTCTTTCCTTGTAAAACCAGTAGAGAGCACCTTTAAGAAGGTGCAAACTATTTACAGAACCAGTTTGTGAATCTTTCACCGTCCATGATTCGGTAGTCTCTTGAAACAATGATGAACTTGTACAAAAACGTAAAACAATAGGGTTCTCGGGTAAACAAAGGGATCCCTTTAAGAGTTAACCCTTAAACGGGTCTAAGCAGCAAAAGAGCAGGAAACAGTTAACTATTTACATATTCGAGGTTTCGAGGTTTATTTCTGCGACGGTATGTTGCAAGGCATCAGTTGGTAGCGAACACTTCCTGGCCTGGGAAGATCTGTGTTCGACTTCTCATCCGATGCGGTATCAATGTCACTAATCGGTGGTTCAGGTATAATCTGGGTTCGAATGTCAATTTTGGTAGTAGGTTCAGTAGCGGCAATAATGCCCACTGTGGTAGTAGTATTAGGATTTGTCAGTTCAGAGTTAGTCTTAGTCATGGCCGCAGGTGGCACTGCTACGGGGCCTACCAGTAGGTCTTCTGTCACTGGGGCAGGGTCGTTCTTCATACCTGCTTCAGATGCGGTCCCTCCGGTGCTGGCCTGCTCCGTCTCCGCTGGGATCTGGAACGCTGACTGCGGGGCCTTGCGCTGTGGCGTTGTCATCTCTGTTTGCAGTATCTCGCTTTCCGGCAGGGCCTTGCTTTCTGGCTTCGGAGCGCTGGAACTTCTTTCTTGCTCTGGACCAGACGAGGCTGCCGACAGACGTCTGGTGAGGCCCCCGATGACGGTCTCCTTCCACCCGGCCTCAGTGCTCAGCTGCGTCTGCCGGAGTTGATCGCTGAGCTCGTCCACTCCGGCCTGCAGGAAGTCGGGGCCAATAGGTGACGCCTGGCCGCGGTATCTCTCTGGGTAGCTGGGGGAGTCCTCGGCTCCGACCCCACGCTCCGAACCCGGGCGGCTGGCCATGGCGTCTCCCACGTGGCTCACTTCTAGCGGTTCGCCCATAGACGTCGGTAGCGGGGGCAGTGCCCCTTTCATGGCGTAAAGGACTGCCACCACGAGCTTGGCGGGGAAAGGTCGGTCATAGTCGGGGCGGGGAGCGGTCGCTGGAGCAGGATCGGTCGGTGGGGCAGGGTCGTTTTTGGTACCTGCGTCTGATGTGGTTCCACCGATGACGATCTGCTCCACTGATGAGGACGCTGGAGTCGGCTGCGGCACGGACCACGGTTCTTCCAGTGCGACCTTCCTGCACAGCTCCGACTTCCACTTCTTCACCGCTGTCGACTCTGCGCCTGGGAGTGGACAGCTTGATGCCTCCTCCGGTGGCTCCAAAAAGTCCAGATCCTCCTGTGGCGGCAAGCCCTGGTTCGGCTCCGATGGGCTGCGGTGGCACACACACGCTGCTCCTCCATTTTCTGGGGTTGGAGCTCCTGCATCCCTGAGCTCGTCATCCTGCAGCTGTAGTCGGAGAGGGCGGTCGCTACTTTTGGCGCCACTTTCCCGATCTCCTCCCATGGCACGCCCTCCTTCTTCTCCTGCGCTCCTTGTGGTGCGGCAATGGCGGCGGTTTTGGCGGGAATCTTGGCGGCAAATGGCAACACACAGTCTTTGCAATAAATCACAGCTCAAGCACAATTCAATCACAGTTCCAAGGCACACATGACCTGATTCTTCAGGCTTAAGTACATCCTGTTTGTGACGCCAAGTTGGAGTGCCCCCAGACACAGGGCCGCGGGGTTCTCGGTACCGGTCCTCTCTGTCTTGGTGCTGGGGTTGTCACGGTGGCTGGACCCGGTCCATGACCCTGCAAAGGGGCGTCCAATAAAAGGGGTGATGAAAGTTTGTCAAGGGTTCGTGACGCCACCTGTGGTATTCGGTCAGGGTGACCGACGCTGCTTCGGGGTCCGCTGGGGTGATGGAATGGCAGCTAGATGGTATACCTTCCCACAGGTGAAGTATATCCCCAGGGCTTCCCAGTAGTGTAGGTGGTGATAATGTGAGGCGCAGTCAATAACGAGGACACAAGGTTGCAGTCTCTTTACCTTTTTACTGAAGACTTCGGGATCCGCAATCCTGAGCACTGCTAACAGGGCTGTCTGAGACCGGCCGGTCCGAAGGCACATCCAGAGTTCCCTTTGCAGGTGGAAATCGTTGCCTACCAACTAGCGCCTGTGTGTTGTAGTCCTTCCCTGCTGAGCATTCGCATTCGTTCTTTCTCTTCTCCGTCCCCCAAGTTTATCTGGCTAGGACGCACCCGTTTGACGGGAAGGCTCGGAGCTATTCTGGGACCCTAGAGACGCCCCTCTCCACGTTTGCCCCCTATGTCTGCTTAGGTGATGTAAGGTAGACAGCCAACCTATAATCAACTGTCCTGCCGCTGTTTGAAGTAATGCTTGAAGTCTGTTACTTCCTCGGCGTTCCGGCCACCGGCTACGCGCCTCAGTAGGATGTTGCCGATCTCGGGGCACGACTCCTACTGGTTATCTCCTTGTGCTGCGATTTCGTTTCTCACTTCTCCACAATATCCTTCGCTTCGTGTCCTTCCTTAGGATGCCGCCGCAAGGTAGTGCAGGCGCTGCTCCGTAACGTTCTGTCCTTTCTGCTAGGCACCTGTCAGGAACCCACCCCTGACAGGTCCTCCGTGGAGCTCTCCCAGGCTGCGTTCTGTCTAACTTCCTATCCAACCCCCAGTTTTACCAAATTGTGAGGAGTGGCCTAATACATAGTGCCTTTTGCTCACCCTGGTGGCCGGAGTGTGAAGTGTAATGTGTGACTGTGATACATGGTCAGGTGAACTCCTTTAGTGCAATCAGACATAACATCACTCCCCTTAGTGGCAGAGCGACATTACTGCAACGACCAGAACTCTGGGGCGCTGCAGAAGCATTTCTGGACTCTCATTTTTCCTGCAGCTCTGCTCATTGAGTGATCCCAACTGATGGTTTCCCTTTATGATGTATCTCTACCGTGGTTATAATATTATGCAGCGCCCCAGGGTCCTGGTCGTTGCAGTAATGTCATTCTTCCACCAGGGGGAGCGATGTTACGTCTGGGGGCAATAAAGGAGATCTCTTTACCAGGTATCACAAACCACACACCACACTTCACACTCCAGTCCATCAGGGGGAGCCATGCTCCTAATTAGTAGGGCACTCTTCACAATTAGGTAAAACTTGTGGTCTGGATAGGAAATTAGGGCAGAAGCGAGCTGGGCTTCACCCAGTGAGCTGCTATCTGAGCTCCACTCAGGTAGTGGGTCCCTGACAGGGGTGGGATCCTGTCAGGGGCCTAGACAGAAGGCCATGGAGCTGCGTCGGCCTACCGATGCGGCAGCATCCTAAGAAAGAGACATTGAAGGAGAATTGTGTTGTAGAGAGTGAGAAACGAAGTCATAGCAAAAGGAGAGGAAACCAGAAGGAGTTCTGCCCTGTAAAAGGCTGCCTCCTTCTGAGGCGCAGAAGCCGGTAGCCGAAACACCGAGGGAGTCATCGTCTCCAAGCCTGGCTTCAGAGACCGGCAGGACAGCGAGTTCCATATTAGTTGCCGACCATTTACCCAGGAGGCAGGGTGGCAACTGTGGGGGCCGGGGCGTGCTAGAGTCCCTGTAAAAAGCCTCAGGCCATCAGTCATACGGGTTGTTCCTATCCATCTGGGGGACAGAGAGAAAGACATAACATCTAGAACACCAACATCAGTTGTGAGGACCCTGTGAGAAGCTCAGCAGTAAGGTACTACAACACACAGGCGCTAGAGGAAGGCTACTGATTTCCACCTGGATAAGGGGACTCTGGATTTGCCTTCAGACCGGCCGGACTCTGCCTGCCCTGTGATCTGGTGCTCTGGACTGTGGATGCTGAAGTCTCAGGAAAGGTAAAGAGACTGCACCCTTGTGTCCTCGTTATTCACTGCGCCTCTCACCATCCACCATCTACACACCGGGAAGCCCTGGGGATATACTTCACCTGTGGGAAGGTATACCATCTAGCTGCCATAACATCACCCCAGCGGACCCCTAAGCAGCGTCGGTCACCCTGACCGAACACCACAGGTGGCGTCACGAACATTCCCTTTAAAGACCTTTCCCCCCATTTAGAAAAGAGTATATAATACTATATTATATTTCCCATTTCCCATTAAAACTATAAAGTTTATTAGCAACTATTTTATAAAAAAAACACCAAATCCCAGTGTACCAAATATACAGATCTACTCCATACAAATAACCTAGCAATTTCCCTATGCTTAGCTGCTACCCCTACCTATCAGTGGAGGTTGGCACCCTATAGAGACGATTATTTGGCGCCCCCACTCAGCACTTTCCTTTCATCTCTTTTTGCTGCTTATTGTTTTCCCACCTATAGATTAATAGGTATTCATCAGGGTGAGCTAGGGATAGCCGCCGCTGAGTGGGGGCGCCAAATAATCATCTCTATAGGGTGCCAACCTCCACTGATAGGTAGGGGTAGCAGCTAAGCATAGGGAAATTGCTAGGTTATTTGTATGGCGTAGATCTTTATCTTTGCTACACTGGGATTTGGCGTTTTTTTTATAAAATAGTTGCTAATAAACTTTATAGTTTTATTGGGAATTCATGTTACACACTTTCCCCCCATTTACAACGGACGCCCCTAGGGCCACGGACCGGGTCAGCCACCGTGACATCCCCCTTGAGAACCGAAGGGCCCGGCTCCGAGTAGCCCCTAGCCCTACGGGGGCGCTCCAACTTCATGGAGCGCTTTTAAAAAAAAATGGGCAACTGTGTAACTTTACTGGCCAAGTCTGCTACTCTGGCATAAACGGATATCTTCCACCCTCTTTCAGGACATGCTTGCTTCAGGTTTTTTTTTCCAAGTTACCCCTTTTAAATGTAACAAGTAATAATTTAATATAGAAGAATTAGAAACTGCTCAGTATGATCAATATCTTTATTAATAAGGGTGCACATACTTTTTCCAAATTAGAAACATCTCCAGAAATATAATTTCCACGCTCTATTTCTTCTTACGGTGAGGTTTTCGGTTTGCGGTGGGAGCTCCCTTGTGGAATAATACAAATTTCCCATTGTGGTGCCCGCTCTCCTCCGACCTTCCCAGTGACGAGCTATTGTATTTACGAATTAATAGCGCACAGTTGAAACCAGGCGTTTCCATCCACTGTATATAAAAGACGCATCTGCAGGTTTTTCTCAATATTTGACATGAAATCAGAATAAACCTTTCCTGTTTTAGGTCACTTGGGATTACCATAATTATTAATATTTGCCAAATGCCAGAATAATGAGAGAGAGAGAACGTTTTAAGGCGTTTTTATTACTTACTGCAAAGTCAAAAGTTTACATACACTAAGATTACTACGCCTTTAAACAATCCTGCACTGCCCATATGATGATGTTATGTGTTTGGAAGCTTCTGGTTTTTGGCAACATCTGAGTTAATTAGAGACACACCTGTGCATGTATTTTAATGCACACCTGAAACACACGGCTTCTTTGTGTGGCATCATGGGAAAGGCTCAAGAAATCAGCCAAGATATCAGGAAGAGAATTGTGGACTTGCACAAGCCTGGCTCATCCTTGGGTACAATTTTAAGATACCTGACGATGCCTCGTTAATCTGTACAACCAATTATACACAAGGTCAAACAAGATGGAAATGTCCAGCCATCATACTGCTCAGGAAGGAGATGGGTTCTGTGTCCCAGAGATGAACGTGTTTTGGTCTGACATGTGCATATCAACCCAAGGACAAAAGCTAAAGACCTTGTGAAGATGATGGTGGAAGCTGGTAAGATTGTGTCAATATTAGTGTTGAGCATTCCGATACTGCAAATATCGGGTATCGGCCAATATTTGCTGTATCAGAATTCCGATACCGAGTTCCGATATTTTTGCGATATCGGAATCGGAAGTTCCTATAAGTTCCCAGTCATCTTCGGCGTGTGCGGTGCGTATGGTTTCCAGGGTCTAGAGGAGAGGAGACTCTCCTTCAGGCCCTGGGATCCATATTCCTGTAAAAAATAAGGAATAAAAATAAAAAATATGGATATACTCACCCCTTCGGCAAACCCTGGCTGTCACCGCTGCAAGCGTCTGCCTCCGTTCCTAAGAATGCAGTGAGTGAAGGACCTTCGATGACTTCGTGGTAAGGTGAACCGCGACGTGACAGCCAGGGTTCGCCGGAGTGGTGAGTATATCCATATTTTCTATTTTTATTCCTTATTTTTTACAGGAATATGGATCCCAGGGCCTGAAGGAGAGTTTCCTCTCCTTCAGACCCTGGGAACCATCCAGGATCACTTCCGATATTTGTGTCCCATTGACTTGCATTGGTATCGGGTGTCGGTATCGGCGATATCCGATATTTTTTGGATATCGGCCGATACCATCCAATACCGATACCTTTGAATATCGGAAGGTATCGCTCAACACTAGTCAATATCCACAGTGAAATGAGTACTGTATCAACATGGGCTGAAAAGCCGCTCTGCCAGGAAGAAGTGATTACTCCAAAAGAAACATAAAAAGCCAGATTAATGATTGCAAATTCACACAGGAACAAAGACCTTAATTTTTGGAGACGTCCTGTGGGCTAATGAAACTAAAATTGAACTTTTTGGGCATAATGACCATCGTTACGTTTGGAGGAAAAAGGGAGAAGCTTGGAAGCCTAAGAACACCATCCACACTGTGAAACATGGCAGAGGCAGCATCATGTTGTGAGGTTGCTTTGCTGAAGGAGGGACTGGTGCACTTCACAAAATAGATGGCATCATGAGAAAAGAAGATTATGTGTTAATACTGAAGCAAGATCTCAAGACATCAGCCAGGAAGGTAAAGTTTGGGCGGAAATGGGTCTTCCAAATGGACAATGACCTGAAGCATACTGACAAAATGGGAACAATGTGGCCCAAGGATAACAGTCAATGTTCTGGAGCGGCCATCACAAAGCCCTGAGCTCAATCCTATTGAACATGTATGGGCAAAGCAGAAAAGGCCGGTGCGAGCAAGGCGACCTACAAACCTGGATCAGTTACCCCAGTTTTGTCAGGAGGAATGGGCCCAAATTCCGACCAACTATTGTGAGAAGCTTGTGGAAGGAGATTCCAAACGTCTAACCCAAGTCATTCAATGTAAGGGCAATGGTACCAAATACTAATGAAATGGATGGAAACTTCTGACTTTGCAGTAAGTAATAAAAATGCCTTAAAACGCTCTCTCTCTCATTATTCTGGCATTTGGCAAATATTAATAATTATGGTAATCCTAATTAACCTATAACGGGAAAAGTTTATTCTGATTTAATGTCAGATATTGAGATAAACCTGCCGATGTGTCTTTATATATAGTGGATGGAAACGTCTGGTGTCAGCTGTATATTTAAGAAGTGTGACGAGCGGCTCCTCTCCCCCGGGGAAATGCGTCCTGTCACATTACATTACATGACGAGGGGTCCGTAGCTTTAGATTATGATATGAGAAGATGCTCAGAGCAGGGTGTGAAAACCCGCCATATCTTTACTTTACGCTTAAATGCATGGTGTGAATGAGGTGGAGTACAGCGACCCACTGCCGTGTTACATGTGTGATTATTGCCAACCGGGAGCTCGTGAAATCTCCGTGCCCCTGGTAACGGCTTCATGAGCTGTCATCCAGATGGTAAAATGTAGAAATGGGCGAAAACGGCAACTTCTAATGACAGCGGTGGGGCATACCTGCTGTGCTGCAGATTAGGGGGGCACACATACCCATGTAGCACCCTGCCTCCCAACCAGGAGGGATGAAGTGTTGTGGGGCGATTTTCAGCAAACCCATCCATGCCCATCCGCTGCCCCTTATCACCTCTGTCTCACCAAGACATCTTGGCACAAGAACCCCTCAGAATTGCGGATTTACTTACGGTGGCGGTAATACGTCGGCTCTTCCATAAATCCCCTTTTTTTGGCAGTATGCCCTACTAACAAATCCATACATCTTATTCTTTTGCCTTTTTTTCTTTTGAATTTTCCTCCGTTTTTTTCATCCTTGATGATTTGGGTGCTTCATCATGGCACTTTATGTTATGTTGATTGCTGGCGTTATATGGCCACTGTATGGCAATATTATGTGGACCTTTTAGCGCATTCTATATCTTTATCCCTCGGGTATTGTATGGCTGTACCGTTTTGCTTCTCTATGTCAGTTTTCTATGCTTCTGCGTGGGGCACTGTTGTAATATCACAGGTGCTGGTATGTGGGCACTGCATGGCGGTTATTGTCGGGCACATTACTCAAAGACGTTCACCTTTTACATTTTATTCCATGACGTTTTCGCTCACGTTCAGACTGATTGCATTTAGAGAAATTTCATAGGAAAATTCACCCACTGGTAAAGCTAAAACGTTCGTTTCGGAAAATAATGGGGACGCTAAAAGTCAAGGTCAGGATGCACCTGAACGGACGAGTTTAGTGGAATCTCTTATTCCTTTTTTTACAGTTGGATGGAAACTGTACCCTTTCAAAAACAAATTCATTCTTAATTGTTAAAGCCATAGACTGCATGCAAATTGTTATTTTTGCAATATCTTTGGAATAATAAAAAAAAATGGTTGCAAAAGTCTTCACAAAAGGAAATGTTACAAGGTCGACACAAGGTTATTCCTCATTGTCTGGGCTCTTTATTCTGCCGAGGTCAGTTCCTCGGGGGTCCTCCCAGCAATATATTAACCTTTACAACCACCAGGACCAGATATTGATCGGTTCTCATCTTATCTGCAGACTTCACCATTTCTCACCAGACATAATCCGCATGGTAAAGAGAAGCCGCCCCTATAATTAAAGAGGATTTCCATCCAACACGTAATCCAAACTTGTCAGATTCTGAGGAGGGATATCGGGAAAATTATAAAAAGTGGCGTAGAAAGCGGAGAGGGCAAGTTAGTTACTGCCCCGATGATTTGTTTAGGATACATTTCACAAAACTGAGAACTTGAATCACAAGTAGTAAATGCCCCAAAATGAATCTGAACCAAAGACCAGACCCCTAAATAAAGAACCTAAACCAGACCCCCTAAATAAAGAACCTAAACCAGACCCCCTAAATAAAGACCCTGAACCAGACCCCCTAAATAAAGACCCTGAACCAGACCCCCTAAATAAAGAACCTAAACCAGACCCCCTAAATAAAGACCCTGAACCAGACCCCATAAAGACAGAACTAAGACGAGATACGTGAACTTACATAAACCAGAAACCAGACAGTTTAACGTATTAACAGTATATATAGGGGAAAAGGTGCTGACTAGTATAAAAAAAAGACCTTCATTATAGAACAAAACGAACAACATATACACACTGGTGATGAGCGAACGTCCTCTGATAAGGTGTTAACTGAGCATGCTCGGGTGCTACCCGAGTGTATTGGCGTGCTCGAAAACTATCTCCGAGTCCCCGCGGCTGCATGTCTAGCGGCTGTTTAACAGCGTACAAATCAATGTCCATATATGCATGATTAGTGATGTAATCGGTCACAATGGATAAACCGAATGCAAACATTTACTTTGATAAAAAGCATGAATTGCAAAAATAGGGCTGCTGAAGGAAGCTAAAAAGGTGGTAGCCCTTTTTTTTGCAATTTATGCTTTATATCAAACTATGTGAATTAGTGATGATTTCCTAATTGGGTTTGTCCATTGTGACCATTTTCATCACTAATCAAGCAGATACAGTGCCTTGCGAAAGTATTCGGCCCCCTGGAACTTTTTAACCTTTTCCCACATATCAGGCTTCAAACATAAAGATAACAAATGTAAATTTTTGGTGAAGAATCAACAACAAGTGGAAAACAATTGTGAAGTTGAACAAAATTTATTGGTTATTTTACATTTTTGTGGAAATTCAGAAGCTGAAAAGTGGGACGTGCAATATTATTCGGCCCCTGTAACTTAATACTTTGTTGCGCCACCTTTTGCTGCGATTACAAGTCCCTTGGGGTTTGTCTCTATCAGTTTTGTACATGGAGAGACTGAAATTCTCGCCCGTTCTTCCTTGGCAAACAGCTGGAGCTCAGTGAGGTTTGATGGAGATCGTTTGTGAACAGCAGTTTTCAGCTCTTTCCACAGATTCTCCATTGGATTGAGGTCTGGACTCTGACTTGGCCGTTCTAACACCTGGATACGTTTATTTGTGAACCATTCCATTGTAGATTTTGCTTTATGTTTGGGATCTTTGTCTTGTTGGAAGACAAATCTCCGTCCCAGTCTCAGGTCTTTTGCAGACTCCAACAGGTTTTCTTCAAGAATGGTCCTGTATTTGGCTCCATCCATCTTCCCATCAATTTTAACCATCTTCCCTGTCTCTGCTGAAGAAAAGCAGGCCCAAACCATGATGCTGCCACCACCATGTTTGACAGTGGGGATGGTGTGTTCAGGGTGATGAGCTGTGTTGTCTTTACGCCAAACATATCATTTGGCATTGTTGCCAAAAAGTTCAATTTTGGCTTCATCTGACCAGAGCACCTTCTTCCACATGTTTGGTGTCTCCCAGGTGGCTTGTTGCAAACTTTAAACAACACTTTTTATGGATATCTGTGAGAAATGGCTTTCTTCTTGCCACTCTTCCATAAAGGCCAGATTTGTACAGTGTACGACTGATTGTTGTCCTATGGACAGACTGTCCCACCTCAGCTGTAGATCTCTGCAGTTCATCCAGAGTGATCATGGGCCTCTTGGCTGCATCTCTGATCAGTCTTCTCCTTGTTTGAGATGAAAGTTTAGAGGGACGGCCGGGTCTTGGTAGATTTGCAGTGGTATGATACTCCTTTCATGTCAATATGATCACTTGCACAGTGCTCCTTGGGATGTTTAAAGTTTTGGAAATCATTTTGTATCCAAATCCGGCTTTAAACTTCTCCACAACAGTATCACGGACCTGCCTGTTGTGTTCCTGGGTCTTCATGATGCTCTCTGTGCTTCACACAGAACCCTGAGACTATCACAGAGCAGGAGCATTTATACGGAGACTTGATCACACACAGGTGGATTATATTTATCATCATTAGGCATTTAGGACAACATTGGATCATTCAGAGATCCACAATGAACTTCTGGAGTGAGTTTGCTGCACTGAAAGTAAAGGGGACGAATAATATTGCACGCCCCACTTTTCAGTTTTTGAATTTCCACAAAAATGTAAAATAACCAATACATTTCGTTCAACTTCACAATTGTGTTCCACTTGTTGATTCTTCACCAAAAATTTACATTTGGTATCTTTATGTTTCAAGCCTGATATGTGGGAAAAGGTTGAAAAGTTCCAGGGGGCCGAATACTTTAGCAAGGCAATTTATACACATATGGACATTAATTGTATGCTGTGAGTAGGGCTCTTCCTGCTTCATCACTACTGGGTTTGGTTATGTGACCCATTTTTTGTGTTACCTCATCTTACTTTATGATGTATTGGCTGCTGACGGGTGAATTTAGTGTATGGTTTTAGGAATAGCAAGGGAAAGTCTATGTTGAGCTGGGGCGCCACAACTTGCATTGCTTCTAGGACCAACCTCGATGGCAAGGCAGTACCAGACAATAGCTTAGTGATAAATCCCGAAACCAGACTCTCTAAACTTATATAGTCCAGAAACCAGGCCCTCTAATCTTATATAGTCCAGAAACCTGACCCTCTAAACTTATATAGTCCAGAAACCAGGCCCTCTAAACTTATATAGTCCAGAAACCTGACCCTCTAAACTTATATAGTCCAGAAACCAGGCCCTCTAAACTTATATAGTCCAGAATCCAGACCCTCTAAACTTATATAGTCCAGAAACCTGACCCTCTAAACTTATATAGTCCAGAAACCAGGCCCTCTAAACTTATATAGTCCAGAAACCTGACCCTCTAAACTTATATAGTCCAGAAACCAGGCCCTCTAAACTTATATAGTCCAGAAACCAGACTCTCTAAACTTATATAGTCCAGAAACCAGGCCCTCTAATCTTATATAGTCCAGAAACCAGACCCTCTAAACTTACATAATCCAGACACCAGACTCTCTAAACTTATATAGTCCAGAATCCAGACCCTCTAAACTTATATAGTCCAGACACCAGACCCACTAAACTTATATAGTCCAGAATCCAGACCCTCTAAACTTATATAGTCCAGAATCCAGACCCTCTAAACTTATATAGTCCAGAAACCAGGCCCTCTAAACTTATATAGTCCAGAATCCAGACCCTCTAAACTTATATAGTCCAGAAACCAGACCCTCTAAACTTACATAATCCAGACACCAGACTCTCTAAACTTATATAGTCCAGAAACCAGACTCTCTAAACTTATATAGTCCAGAAACCAGGCCCCCTAAACTTATATAGTCCAGAATCCAGACCCTCTAAACTTATATAGTCCACACACCAGACCCACTAAACTTATATAGTCCAGAAACCAGACCCTCTAAACTTACATAATCCAGACACCAGACTCTCTAAACTTATATAGTCCAGAAGCCAGACTCTCTAAACTTATATAGTCCAGAAACCAGACTCTCTAAACTTATATTGTCCAGAAACCAGGCCCCCTAAACTTATATAGTCTAGAAACCAGGCCCCCTAAACTTATATAGTCTAGAAACCAGGCCCCCTAAACTTATATAGTCCAGAAATCTGACCCTCTAAACTTATATAGTCCAGAAACTAGACCCTCTAAACTTATATAGTCCAGACACCAGACCCACTAAACTTATATAGTCCAGACACCAGACCCTCTAAGCTTACATAATCCAGAAACCAGACTCTCTAAACTTATATAGTTTATAAGTAACTGCGACCAACCGTTCTCGGTAACCATCAGTGAGTTTCTTACAATGCTCTGCTGGAATTTTAGACCATTCTTCTTTGGCAAACTGCTCCAGGTCCCTGATATTTGAAGCCTTCTCCAAACTGCCATTTTTAGATCTCTCCACAGGTGTCTATGGGATTCAGGTCTGGACTCATTGCTGGCCACCTTAGAAGTCTCCGGTGCTTTCTCTCAAACCATTTTCTAGTGCTTTTTGAAGTGTGTTTTGGGTCATTGTCCTGCTGGAAGACCCATGACCTCTGAGGGAGACCCAGCTTTCTCACACTGGGCCTTACATTATGCTGCAAAATTTGTTGGTAGTCTTCACACTTCATAATGCCATGCACACGGTCAAGCAGTCCAGTGCCAGAGGCAGCAAAGCAACCCCAAAACATCAGGGAACCTCCACCATGTTTGACTGTAGGGACCGTGTTCGTATGCTGCCCAACTGTGATCGCCACACAGACCTGCATACAGTATAATGGGCCTCCATGCAGTATAATGGCCCCCATAACCCTCCACTTAGTAGATGCCCCCAAAACAACTATCCACACTATAGAATGACCCTTCCAGCCCTCGAAACAGCATACTGACCCATACACAGCCCTTTGCAAAGTATGATGGACCGCACAAAAAACTTCACACTGTATAATTACTTGCATTTAGTATAATGACCCCCACATAGCCCTCCAAACAGTATAATGGCCCCTTACATAACCCTCCAGACAGTATAGTGGCCGAAAGATAGCCTACCAAACAGTATAATGGCCTCCTAAGTAGTCCTGGAAACAGTATAATAACCCTCACACAGACCTGCAAACAGTATAATGGCCCCCATATAGTCCTGCAAACAGGGTAATTATCCCACCTAGTCCTTTATATAGTATAGTGGTCCCAAGACCAGACCCCTAAACTAATACAAACTCCCAACCCCCAAAATACGGACCAGATGTCCTTAATCTAATACAGACCCAAAACCAGGCTCCTTTAATCCCAGACAAGACCCTGTAAACTAATGCAGATCCCAGACTCGTCCCCATAAACTACTGCGGACACTAGACCAGACCCCCCAACCCTATAAAAGCAGACCCCAGACCCCTTAACTAATACAGACCCCAAGCCAGACCCCTTTAATACTGACCCCAAACAAGACCCTGTAAACTAATGCAGATCCCAGACTTGATCCCATAAACTACTGCAGACCTTAGACCAGATCCCCAACACTATAAATGCAGACCCCAGACCCCTTAACTAATACAGACCCCAAGCCGAATCCCTTTAATATAGACCTACCCCAGACCATGCCCCTATACTAATTCAAATCACAGACCAGACTCTCTAAATTAACATAGAGTCCAAAAAAATAGAGATCCGAAGCAAGACCAGATTAAAAAAAAATTAAACTGTAAACCAGATTGTCAAAGTAAAGATCATAGGCCAGACCCCTATTCCAAGACCAGATCCCCAAATAAATACAGTCCGCAAGACTAGAAACCTTAACTCAAACAGACCCCAGACCAGACCACCTAAATAGCAAAACCAGCAAGATACAGTCCCAGACCAGAATCCTAAATAAAAAGAGACCCTGGACAAGACCCCTTAAATAAGTACAGACCCAAGATCAGATATGATATACATGGAAATGATGTTGAGGATTTGGGTTCTCCTGAGCCGCTGCATAAAGGGAAGCGCTGATGGAGAACACGACTGATAACTTCAATATATTATCATCAACCTGACTGACCAGCATTACACTGCGGAGGAAAGTGTGCAAGTCCCCGAGCCGCGGCGCAGACGCTTGTCCTCAGAAATGAGTCAGCGGCTGCTATTTGTGGCTCCTCCGGAGGGTGCAGGGGATTAGAAAGCTCTCCAAAATTTCACTAAGAAGCAGCAAAATCTGCTCTAAGTATCTAGAAAAAGTCTTAAAGCAGTGAGTACAGTAACAAAAACAAGGTCAAAACACCAGCACCAAAAGAGTAAAAAACAGACCTATTTGACCTATTGTCAAATGACCCATCTCTGCTTGCTGTCGTTAAGTTGCGTGCCGGTGTCCACCAATGGCGGCAGCCATAGCGGTTGCTGTGGCTCTTGTGAGCCGTCATTGCACGTTCAACTGTATCGGCATCCAGAATGCAATGTTGAAAGCAATGATGGAGGAGGGAGAGGAGGGAGTGTCAGCTGACGCTTCCTCCTCCCTCATTCTCCCTCGGCCTCTGACGTCTCAGCCCAGTAGGCTTGATGATGTCGCTACACGGCGCCCGCTGTGCTGAAATGTGGGGCGCTTCAGAACGCTTGCTGCAGAGACCGGAGTAACACATGAACAATGAGGAGAGGTGAGTATTGTTATTTTTATATCAGTGAGTACATTATGATGGCTTGAATACTACTGTATACGGAGGAGTATAGTATGCATTATACTGTATGGAGAACTACGGGAAGTGCATTATACTGTATGGAGGACAACAGGGAATGCATTATACGGTATGGAGGACAACAGGGAGTGCACTATACTGTATGGAGGACTATGAAGTGCATTATACTGTATGGAGGACTGCGGGGAGTGCATTATACTGTATGGAGGACTAAGGGGAGTGCATTATACTATATGGAGGACTATGGGGTGCATTATACTATATGGTGGACTACGGGAGTGCATTATACTATATGGAGGACTATGGAGTACATTATACTGTATGGAGGACTACGAGGAGTGCATTATACTATATGGAGGACTATGGGGTGCATTATACTATATGGTGGACTACGGGAGTGCATTATACTATATGGAGGACTATGGGGTGCATTATACTATATGGATGACTATGGGATGCATTATACTATATGGAGGACTATTGGGTGTGCATTATACTATATGGAGGACTATGGGGTGCATTATACTATATGGATGACTATGGGGAGTGCATTATACTATATTGAGGCCTTGTGGAGTTGTGTAGATGTTGAGAAAATATGTAGAGTTGTGTAAATGTGGACAAGTGTATCTGTGGAAGTGTGCAGATGTAGACGTTTGTAGGTGTGGAGCAGTGTAGATGTGGACATGTGTAGCAGTGTAAATGTGTAAGTGTGTAGCAGTGTAGATGTGGACGTGTGGTGGTGTGTAGCAGTGTAGATGTGGACGTGTGGTGGTGTGGAGCAGTGTAGATGTGGATGTGTGGTGGGGTGTGTAGCAGTGTAGATGTGGACGTGTTTAGATGTGAACGTGTGTAGGTGTGGAGCAGTGTAGATGTGGACGTGTGTAGCAGTGTGGGTATGTAGCAGTGTAGATGTGGATGTGTGTAGCAGTGTGGGTATGTAGCAGTGTAGATGTTTACGTGTGGTGGTGTGTAGCAGTGTAGATGTGGACGTGTGCAGCAGTGTAGATGTGGAGGTGTGTAGCAGTGTGGGTATGTAGCAGTGTAGATGTGGACGTGTGTGTAGCAGTGTAGATGTGGACGTGTGTAGATGTGGATGTGTGTAGGTGTGGAGCAGTTTAGATATGGACGTGTGGTGGTGTGGAGCAGTGTAGATGTGGACGTGTGGTGGTGTGGAGCAGTGTAGATGTGGACGTGTGCAGCAGTGTAGATGTGGAGGTGTGTAGCAGTGTGGGTATGTAGCAGTGTAGATGTGGACGTGTGGTGGTGTGTAGCAGTGTAGATGTGGATGTGTGGTGGTGTGTAGCAGTGTAGATGTGGACGTGTGCAGCAGTGTAGATGTGGACGTGTGTAGCAGTGTAGATGTGGACGTGTGTAGATGTGGATGTGTGTAGGTGTGGAGCAGTGTAGATGTGGACGTGTGAGTAGCAGTGTAGATGTGGACGTGTGTAGATGTGGATGTGTGTAGGTGTGGAGCAGTTTAGATGTGGATGTGTGGTGGTGTGGAGCAGTGTAGATGTGGACGTGTGGTGGTGTGGAGCAGTGTAGATGTGGACGTGTGGTGGTGTGGAGCAGTGTAGATGTGGAGGTGTGTAGCAGTGTGGGTATGTAGCAGTGTAGATGTGGACGTGTGGTGGTGTGTAGCAGTGTAGATGTGGACGTGTGGTGGTGTGTAGCAGTGTAGATGTGGACGTGTGCAGCAGTGTAGATGTGGACGTGTGTGTAGCAGTGTAGATGTGGACGTGTGTAGATGTGGATGTGTGTAGGTGTGGAGCAGTGTAGATGTGGACGTGTGGTGCAGTGTAGATGTGGACGTGTGGTGCAGTGTAGATGTGGATGTGTGTAGGTGTGGAGCAGTGTAGATGTGGACGTGTGGTGCAGTGTAGATGTGGATGTGTGTAGGTGTGGAGCAGTGTAGATGTGGACGTGTGGTGCAGTGTAGATGTGGATGTGTGTGTAGCAGTGTAGATGTGGACGTGTGTGTAGCAGTGTAGATGTGGATGTGTGTAGGTGTGGAGCAGTGTAGACGTGGACGTGTGGTGCAGTGTAGATGTGGATGTGTGTAAGTGTGGAGCAGTGTAGATGTGGACGTGTGGTGCAGTGTAGATGTGGACATGTGTGTAGCAGTGTAGATGTGGACGTGTGTGTAGCAGTGTAGATGTGGACGTGTGTAGGTGTGTAGCAGTGTAGATGTGGACGTGTGTAAGTGTGGAGCACTGTAGATGTGGACTTGTGTAGCAGTGTAGATGTGGATGTGTGTAGATATGGAGCAGTGTAGATGTGGACTTGTGGAGCAGTGTAGATGTGGACTTGTGGAGCAGTGTAGATGTGGATGTGTGTAGATGTGGAGCAGTGTAGATGTGGACATGTGTAGCAGTGTAGATGTGGACGTGTGGAGCAGTGTAGATGTGGATGTGTGGTGGTGTGGAGCAGTGTCGATGTGGACGTGTGGAGCAGTGTAGATGTGGATGTGTGTAGGTGTGGAGCAGTGTAGACGTGTGTAGGTGTGGAGCAGTGTAGATGTGGACGTGTGGTGGTGTGGAGCAGTGTAGATGTGGACATGTGTAGCAGTGTAGATGTGGACGTGTGGAGCAGTGTAGATGTGGATGTGTGGTGGTGTGGAGCAGTGTAGATGTGGACATGTGGAGCAGTGTAGATGTGGATGTGTGTAGGTGTGGAGCAGTGTAGATGTGGACGTGTGGTGCAGTGTAGATGTGGACGTGTGTGTAGCAGTGTAGATGTGGACGTGTGTGTAGCAGTGTAGATGTGGACGTGTGTAGGTGTGTAGCAGTGTAGATGTGGACGTGTGTAGGTGTGGAGCACTGTAGATGTGGACTTGTGTAGCAGTGTAGATGTGGACGTGTGTAGATATGGAGCAGTGTAGATGTGGACTTGTGGAGCAGTGTAGATGTGGACTTGTGGAGCAGTGTAGATGTGGAGCAGTGTAGATGTGGAGCAGTGTAGATGTGGACATGTGTAGCAGTGTAGATGTGGAGCAGTGTAGATGTGGAGCAGTGTAGATGTGGACTTGTGGAGCAGTGTAGATGTGGAGCAGTGTAGATGTGGACATGTGTAGATGTGGACATGTGTAGCAGTGTAGATGTGGACGTGTGGAGCAGTGTAGATGTGGATGTGTGGTGGTGTGGAGCAGTGTCGATGTGGACGTGTGGAGCAGTGTAGATGTGGATGTGTGTAGGTGTGGAGCAGTGTAGACGTGTGTAGGTGTGGAGCAGTGTAGATGTGGACGTGTGGTGGTGTGTAGCAGTGTAGATGTGGACGTGTGGAGCAGTGTAGATGTGGACATGTGTAGCAGTGTAGATGTGGACGTGTGGAGCAGTGTAGATGTGGATGTGTGGTGGTGTGGAGCAGTGTAGATGTGGATATGTGTAGCAGTGTAGATGTGGACGTGTGGTGCAGTGTAGATGTGGATGTGTGGTGGTGTGGAGCAGTGTAGATGTGGACATGTGGAGCAGTGTAGATGTGGACGTGTGGAGCAGTGTAGATGTGGACATGTGGTGGTGTGGAGCAGTGTCGATGTGGACTTGTGGAGCAGTGTAGATGTGGATGTGTGTAGGTGTGGAGCAGTGTAGACGTGTGTAGGTGTGGAGCAGTGTAGATGTGGACGTGTGGTGGTGTGGAGCAGTGTCGATGTGGACTTGTGGAGCAGTGTAGATGTGGATGTGTGTAGGTGTGGAGCAGTGTAGACGTGTGTAGGTGTGGAGCAGTGTAGATTTGGATGTGTGTAGGTGTGGAGCAGTGTAGATGTGGATGTGTGTAGGTGTGGAGCAGTGTAGACGTGTGTAGGTGTGGAGCAGTGTAGATGTGGACGTGTGTAGATATGGAGCAGTGTAGATGTGGACGTGTGTAGATATGGAGCAGTGTAGATGTGGACGTGTGGTGGTGTGGAGCAGTGTAGATGTGGACGTGTGGTGGTGTGGAGCAGTGTAGATGTGGACGTGTGTAGATATGGAGCACTGTAGATGTGGACGTGTGTAGATATGGAGCAGTGTAGATGTGGACGTGTGGTGGTGTGGAGCAGTGTAGATGTGGACGTGTGGTGGTGTGGAGCAGTGTAGATGTGGACGTGTGGTGGTGTGGAGCAGTGTAGATGTGGACGTGTGGTGGTGTGGAGCAGTGTAGATGTGGACGTGTGTAGGTGTGGAGCAGTGTAGATGTGGACGTGTGTAGGTGTGGAGCAGTGTAGATGTGGACGTGTGGTGGTGTGGAGCAGTGTAGATGTGGACGTGTGTAGATATGGAGCAGTGTAGATGTGGACGTGTGTAGGTGTGGAGCAGTGTAGATGTGGACGTGTGGTGGTGTGGAGCAGTGTAGATGTGGACGTGTGGTGGTGTGGAACAGTGTAGATGTGGACGTGTGTAGATGTGGACGTGTGTAGATGTGGACTTGTGGAGCAGTGTAGATGTGGAGGTGACCTTTGTAGAAGGTCACACGTCGCTGCTCATCACAACCAGCATTAAATTGATAACATGAATTCCGGCTTCCTGTGATCGAGGGTCAGTCTGTGTGACTTCTCGCTCATGATTAGTCAATGCAGACGGCTTTTCTAATTTGGCAGCAGCATTTGCCCTACTTACAGAAGAAGTGTTGTTACAATCCAGAATTAATACGTTTTTTCTTCACCTCCTGCCCTATGACCTCTGCAGAGAACCTGGGAACTTTTAATGGGCTCCATTTCATTACCTGCAGAACTTGTGCATACACACAGTGGATGTTGTCTTCTAATTTGTTCAGCAGATCCTGCTGATTTCAACAAGCTTCTCCTATAATGTAATAACTATGGTGCGCTAAAACCTGCCATTAAGACTGGAAAGACTCTGGAGGACAGTTTTTACCTGCCCCCCACCCCCATACTTTTGGAGCAGAAACTTTACTGAAGGCCGGTTTCACACCTCAGTGTCTCCGGTACGTGTGGTGACAGTTTTCTCACGTACCGGAGACACTGACACACGTAGACCCATTCAAATGAACGGGTCTATGCACATGTCAGCGTGTTTTCACGGACCTTATGTCCGTGTGCAAAACACTCAGACATGTCCGTTTTTACCCGGACACACGGGCAGCAAAACGTGCCACACACGCGCACACGGAGACCAATGCACATTGCCCTCCGTGTGCACGGATGGCTGCCAGGGAAGTAGCGCTACTGTAAGCTGCTGTTCCCCAGCGGCTGGTGCTAAATGCAGCTTTCATCCATTCTCCCCTGCTCTGCCAGCGAGCAGGGGACTATGAATGAATGTAAAACCCACGGACACGGCAGTTCAAGCTCTGTCACAGTGACCTCATCACTTGCATTCACCCACGGTCCTGAGGTCACAGGAGTTCATGCCGGCAGCGAGCACACACTCCGTGATGTCAGCGCTAGTCACTGAGCCTGTGCCTGCTGCGTATCATTCATTTTTCCCTGCTCGTCGGCCGAGCAGGGGAGAAGGGATGACAGCCGCGTTCAGCACCACACGCAGGGGAACAGCGCTTACAGTAGCGCTTCTTCCCCGGCGGCCGTCCATGTGGTACTGACGCGGCACACGTGTGCCGCACGTAGTACACACACAGACACATGGACACTGATATCTCCGCTACCGGAAATATCAGGACGTGTGAAACCGGTCTTACTTACCATTTTCTCATCTTTAGTTCCATCCTATCTTATCCTGTAATTACATGAAAACCTGTAAAGCTACCTAAGTTAACACTATGGTGCCTGAAATAAGCCTAAAAGCAATATTATTAGGCTGCAGGGGGAAACTTGATGATGGAAAAATAAGCTTAAAGGGAACCTGTCACCTGAATTTGGCGGGACTGGTTTTGGGTCATATGGGCGGAGTTTTCAGGTGTTTGATTCACCCTTTCCTTACCCGCTGGCTGCATGCTGGCTGCAATATTGGATTGAAGTTCATTCTCTGTCCTCCATAGTACACGCCTGCACAAGGCAAGATTGCTTTGCGCAGGCGTGTACTATGGAGGACAGGAATGAACTTCAATCCAATATTGCAGCCGGCATGCAGCCAGCGGGTAAGGAAAGGCTGAATCAAACACCCAAAAACTCCGCCCATATGACCCAAAACCAGTCCCGCCAAATTCAGGTGACAGAGTCCCTTTAAAAAGTAAAGTAAATAAAGTTGAAATAGAAAGCACAACTCACATACCGGCCCACACCAGCGCTCGACTAATAAATGTTATTTCTAATAGGTGGATGTTACAAAGCCGAAAAGATTATAGAAACCTGTAAAATCTCATTATGTTTCCCCTTACGCTTCTCGAATGGCAAGAAAATAACAAAGACTCAAATAGGGAAATGAAATAGGAAGGAAAATTGATTCTGAGAGAAGCAGAAGCAAAATTATTTACGGCAGAAAAAACATCAAAAAGACAAAAAGCAGCAACGTAACAAAAGAAAGCAAAACAAATCACTCTTTTGTATCCTGTAACAGGGTCAAGTGTCAGCGTCATTATCCCGTACCACAAATGTCAGCGTCAATATCCTGTACCCCAAGTGTCAGTGTCATCATAAATATAAATAAAAATAATTGTTACAGAAAGGGTAACAAAGTTTGCAATGTATTTAACCCCTTAGTGACAGAGCCAATTTGGTACTTAATGACCGAGCCAATTTTTACAATTCTGACCACTATCAATTATGAGGTTATAACTCTGGAACGCTTCAACGGATCCCGCTGATTCTGAGAACTTTGTATTTTTATGCCCTTAAATCAGAGAGATATGTCACGAAAAATAGTTAATAAATAACATTTCCCACATGTCTACTTTACATCAGCACAATTTTGGAAACAAAATTTTTTTTTGTTAGGGAGTTATAAGGGTTAAAAGTTGACCAGCAATTTCTCATTTTTACAACACCATTTTTTTTAGGGACCACATCACATTTGAAGTCATTTTGAGGGGTCTATATGATAGAAAATACCCAAGTGTGACACCATTCTAAAAACTACACCCCTCAAGGTTCTCAAAACCACATTCAAGAAGTTTATTAACCCTTCAGGTGTTTCACAGGAACTGAAACAATGTGGGAGGAAAAAATGAACATTTACCTTTTTTTTGCAAACATCTTAATTCAGAACCATTTTTTTTATTTTCACAAGTGTAAAAACAGAAATGTAACCATGAATTTTGTTATGCAATTTCTCCTGAATACGCCAATACCCCATATGTGGGGGTAAACCACTTTTTGGGCGCACCGCAGAACTTAGAAGTGAAGGAGCGCCGTTTGACTTTTTTCAATGCAGAATTGGCTGGAATTGAGATCGGACGCCATGTCACGTTTAGAGAGCCCCTGATGTGCCTAAACAGTGGAAACCCCCCACAAGTAACACCATTTTGGAAACTAGACCCCTTAAGGAACTTATCTAGATGTGTGGTGAGCACTTTGAACCCCCAAGTGCTTCACAGAAGTTTGTAACGTAGAGCCGTGAAAATAAAAAATCGCTTTTGTTTACACAAAAATGATCTTTTCGCCCACAAATTCTTATTTTCACAAGGGTAACAGGAGAAATTAGACCACAAAAGTTGTTGTGCGATTTCTCCTGAATACGTCGATACCCCATATGTGAGGGTAAACCACTGTTTGGGCGCACCGCAGAGCTTGGAAGTGAAGGAGCGCCGTTTTACTTTTTCAATGTAGAATTGGCTGGAATTGAGATTGGACGCCATGTCGCGTTTGGAGAGCCTTTGATGTGCCTAAACAGTGGAAACCCCCCACAAGTGACCCCATTTTGGAAACTAGACCCCTTAAGGAACATATCTAGATGTGTGGTGAGCACTTTGAACCCCCATGTGCTTCACAGAAGTTTATAATGTAGAGCCGTGAAAAAAAAATCGCATTTTTTCTACAAAAATGAATTTTTGCCCACAAATTTTTATTTTCACAAGGGTAACAGGAGAAATTAGACCACAAAAGTTGTTGTGCAATTTCTCCTGAGTACGCTGATACCCAATATGTGGGGGTAAACCACTGTTAGGGCGCACCGCAGAGCTTGGAAGAGAAGGAGTGCCGTTTTACTTTTTCAATGTAGAATTGGCTGGAATTGAGATCGGACGCCATGTCGCGTTTGGAGAGCCCCTGATGTGCCTAAACAGTGGAAACCCCCCACAAGTGACACCATTTTGGAAACTAGACCCATTAAGGAACTTATCTAGATGTGTGGCGAGCACTTTGAACCCCCATGTGCTTCACAGAAGTTTATAACGTAGAGCCGTGAAAAAAAAAATTGCATTTTTTCTACAAAAATGATCTTTTTGCCCACAAATTTTTATTTTCACAAGGGTAACAGGAGAAATTAGACCACTAAAGTTGTTGTGCAATTTGTCCTGAGTATGCTGGTACCCCATATGTGGGAGTAAACCACTGTTTGGGCGCACGGCAGAGCTCGGAAGGGAAGGAGCGCCTTTTTGGAATGCAGACTTTGATAGAATGGTCTGCGGGTATTATGTTGCGATTGCAGAGCCCCTGGTGTACCTAAACTGTAATAACCCCCCACAAGTGACCCCATTTTGGAAACTAGACCCCCCAAGGAACTTATCTAGATGTGTGGTGAGAACTTTGAATGCCCAAGTGCTTCACAGAAGTTTAGAATGCAGAGTCGTGAAAATAAAAAATATTTTTTTTTTCCACAAAAAAGATATTGTAGCCCCCAAGTTTTTATTTTCACAAGGGTAACAGGAGAAATTGGACTGCAATAGTTGTTGTCCAATTTATCCCGAGTACGCTGATGCACCATATGTGGGGGTAAACCACTGTTTGGGCGCACGGCAGAGCTCGGAAGGGAAGGAGCGCCTTTTTGGAATGCAGACTTTGATAGAATGGTTTGTGGGCATTATGTTGCGATTGCAGAGCCCCTGATGTACCTAAACTGTAGTAACCCCCCACAAGTGACCCCATTTTGGAAACTAGACCCCCCAAGGAACTTATCTAGATGTGTGGTGAGAACTTTGAATGCCCAAGTGCTTCACAGAAGTTTAGAATGCAGAGTCGTGAAAATAAAAAATATATTTTTTTTCCACAAAAAAGATATTGTAGCCCCCAAGTTTTTATTTTCACAAGGGTAACAGGAGAAATTGGACTGCAATAGTTGTTGTCCAATTTATCCCGAGTACGCTGATGCGCCATATGTGGGGGTAAACCACTGTTTGGGCGCACGGCAGAGCTCGGAAGGGAAGGAGCGCCTTTTTGGAATGCAGACTTTGATAGAATGGTCTGTGGGCATTATGTTGCGATTGCAGAGCCCCTGATGTACCTAAACTGTAGTAACCCCCCACAAGTGACCCCATTTTGGAAACTAGACCCCCCAAGGAACTTATCTAGATGTGTGGTGAGAACTTTGAATGCCCAAGTGCTTCACAGAAGTTTAGAATGCAGAGTCGTGAAAATAAAAAATATTTTTTTTTTCACAAAAAAGATATTGTAGCCCCCAAGTTTTTATTTTCACAAGGGTAACAAGAGAAATTGGACCCCAGAAGTTGTTGTCCAATTTATCCCGAGTACGCTGATGCCCCATATGTGGGGGTAACCCACTGTTTGGGCGCACGGCAGAGCTCAGAAGGGAGGGAGCACCATTTGACTTTTTGAGCGCAAAATTGGCTGTCGTGTTTGGAGACCCCCTGATGTACCTAAACAGTGGAAACCCCCCAATTCTAGCTCCAACCCTAACCCCAACACACCCCTAACCCTAATCCCAACCTGATCCATAATCCTAATCACTAACCCTAACCATAATCACAACCCTTACCCCAAAACAACCCTAATGTCAACCCTAACCATAACCCTAATCAAAACCCTAAATCCAACACACCCCTAATCCTAATCTCAACCCTAACCTCAAACCTAACCCTAATCCCAATACACCCCTAATCACAACCCTAACCTTAACCCTAATCCCAAACCTAACCCTAATCCCAAGCGTAACCCTAATGCCAACCCTAACCCTAATACCAACCCTAATCCAAACCCTAACCCTAATCCCAGCTCTAACCCTAACTTTAGCCCCAACCCTAGCCCTAACTTTAGCCCCAACCCTAACCCTAGCCCTAAGGCTACTTTCACACTTGCGTCGTTTGGCATTCCGTCGCAATCTGTCGTTTTGGACAAGAAACGGATCCTGCAAATGTGCCCGCAGGATGCGTTTTTTGCCCATAGACTTGTATTGCCGACGGATCGTGACGGATGGCCACACGTCGCGTCCGTTGTGCACTGGATCAGTTGTGTTTTGGCGGACCGTTGGCACAAAAAAACGTTCAATGAAACGTTTTTTTGTACGTCGCATCCGCCATTTCTGACCGCGCATGCGTGGCCGTAACTCCGCCCCCTCCTCCCCAGGACATAGATTGGGCAGCGGATGCGTTGAAAAACTACAGCTGCTGCCCACGTTGTGCACAATTTTCACAACGTGCGTCGGTATGTCGGGCCGACTCATTGCGACGGCCCCGTACCGACGTAAGTGTGAAAGAAGCCTAACCCTAAATTTAGCCCCAACCCTAACCCTAAATTTAGCCCCAACCCTAGCCCTAACCCTAGCCCTAACCTTAACCCTACCCCTAACCTAACCCTACCCCTAACCCTACCCCTAACCCTACCCCTAACCCTAACCCTACCCCTAACCCTACCCCTAACCCTAACCTAACCCTACCCCTAACCCTACCCCTAACCCTACCCCTAACCTAACCCTAACCCTACCCCTACCCCTAACCCTACCCCTAACCCTACCCCTAACCCTAACCCTACCCCTAACCCTAGCCCTACCCCTACCCCTAACCGTACACCTAACCCTACCCCTAACCCTACCCCTAACCCTAACCCTAATTTTAGCCCCAACTGCTGTTCTCCTGCCGGCCGGCAGATGGAGACAGATGGCGGGCGCACTGGGCATGCGTCCGCCATGTTCTTCTGCCGGCGGCCAGGAGGAGCAGCAAGAGGATCCAGGGACACAGGTGAGTATTGTAGGGTCCCCGAATCCCCCTATTTCTCTGTCCTCTGATGTGCGATCACATCAGAGGACAGAGAATTACACTTTACTTTTTTTTTTTTTTGCGGTCGCCGGTAAACAGTTAATTACCGGCGATCGCAAAACAGGGGTCGGTAAAACCGACCCCGATCATGCTCTTTGGGGTCTCGGCTACCCCCGGCAGCCGAGACCCCAAAGATTCTCCCGGTGCCGGCCGGCGGGCGCACTGCGCATGCGCCCGCCATTTTGAAGATGGCGGCGCCCACCGGGAGACACGAGGAGCATCGGGGGAGCTAGGTGAGTATTGGGGGGCCACCTGGGACCCCTTTTCTCTGTCCTCCGATGTGCGATCACATCGGAGGACAGAGAAATTAAAAAGAGATCGCGTTTTTTTTTTTTTCTTTGCGATCGCCGGTAAACGGTTAATTACCGGCGATCGCAAATGCGGGGTGGGTTAAAAACCCCCCGAATCATGTTCTCTGGGGTCTCGGCTACCCCCGGCAGCCGAGACCCCAGAGAAAATCGGCCTCTGGGGGGCGCTATTGACTTTTTCCACAGCGCCGTTAATTAACGGCGCTGTGGTTTAAGTACCCTTAGCGGCCGCCGTTAAAAGGCATATCGGCGGTCGCTAAGGGGTTAAATGGTCCTTTGTGGTCATAAAAAAATGTAAAAAATGTCTTATCGGCAAAAAAAGAAAAAAATGTGGAATTAAAATTAGGACCTATGCATAAGGAAAAAAGTTGGAAAAATTGTTTAAGCAGCCCAATGAGAAAGAACTTTAAAACCCCATGTATGAAAAAAAAAATAAAATACAATGGTACAGTTGCATATAAAAGTTTGGGCACCCCCGATCAAAATTACTGTTATTGTGAACAGTTAAGCAAGTTGAAGATGAAATGATCTCTAAAAGGTTGAAAGTTACAGATGACACATTTCCTTTGTATTTTAGACAAATATATATATATATATATATATATATATATATTATACATATATATATATATATATATATATATTACATTTAAAAAATTACAAAAAGGAAAATGGGTAGATGCAAAAGATTGGGCACCCTGCGTGGTTTATACCTGGTAACACCCCCTTTTGCGAGTATCACCGCTTGTAAACGCCTTGAATTCTTGTTTGAGGGATTTTCCTCCATTCTTCCTTGGAGAATTCCTCCCGTTCTGTGAGATTCCTGGGCTGTCTTGCATCCTCCGCTATTTTGAGATCTAGCCACAGATTTTCAATGATGTTCAGATCAGGGGACTGTGAGGGCCATTGTAAAACCTTCAGCTTGCACCTTTTGAGGTCATCTGTTGTGGATTTTGACATGTGTTTAGGATTATTATTTATTTGTAGAAGCCATCCTCTTCCTCTTCTCACCTTCAGCTTTTTACAGATGGTGTTATGTTTGCATCAAGAATTTGTTACAATTTCATTGAATCCATTGTTCCCTCTATCCAAAAAATGATCCCTGTGCCATTGGCTGCAACACAACCCCAAGGCTGATTGATCCACCCCCATGCTTAATGTTAGGCGAGATGTTCTTTTCCTGAAATTCTGTGCCCTTTTTCCTCCACATATACCTTACCTTTGATCATTGTGGCCAAATAGTTCTATTTTAACCTAATTGGTCCACAGGACTTGTTTCCAAGATTCATCAGGCTTGTTTAGATGTTCTTTTGCAGACTTCTGACACTGAATTGTATGGTGAGGACGCAGAAGAGGTTTTTCTGATGACTCTTCCATGAAGGCCATATTTGTGCAGGTGTCTCTGAACAGTAGAGCAATGTACCACAACTCCAGAGTCTGCCAAATCTTTCTGAAGGTATTTTGCAGTCGAGAGGGGATTCTGATTTGCCTCTCTAGCATTCATACAAGCAGCTCTTGCTGAAATTGTGCTTGGTCTTCCAGACCTTATCTTCACCTCCACTGTTCCTGGTAACTGCCATTTTTTATTACATTTAGAACTGAGGAAAGGGCAACTTGAAAACACTCTGCTATCTTCTTATAGCCTTCTCCTGCTTTGTGGCCTCCACCATTTCCATTTTCAGAGTGCTCGGCAGCTGCTTAGAAGAACCCATGCCTGCTTTTTTTTGGCACAAAATTAGAGGAGGCTGAGTGTTTATAAAGCCAGGAAATTTGCATCACCAAGCCTTTCTATTTTTATTGAGCACTTCAGCACTCTAACTGGCTGATGGTGGTTGTCTTTTGTTGGGAAGGTCTCAGTAGGGTCACATAGGGTTAGCCTACGAGGAACAGGAGCGCCACATCGAATTTTAAAGGAAACCTGTCACCCCGTTTTTTCAGTTTGAGATAAAAATACCGTTAAATAGGGCCTGCGCTGTGCGTTACAATAGTGTATCTTGTGTACCCTGATTCCCCACCTATGCTGCCGAAATACGTTACCAAAGTCGCCGTTTTCGCCTGTCAATCAGGCTGGTCTGGTCAAATGGGCGTGGTGACATCGCTGTTTCTTCCCCCAGATCTTGCTTAGCTTTCCATTGGTGGCGTAGTGGTTTGCACATGTCCAACTGCCGAATCCACTGCGCATCCAGTTCGCATCTCAGCTTCAGAAAAATGGACGCCGCGTTCTCCATCTGCGCACGCGCGACATTCCGCGGCCATTTTCCTGAAGCCCCGGGCAGCAGAGCACTCCATCTGCGCACGCGCGGCCTCAGGAAGATGGCCGCGCCCACCGATAACCAGGGGAATAGCGCAGATCGCGCTCTTTTTCTTCACCTGCGCAGTGGATTTGGCAGTTGGATATGCGCAAACCACTACGCCACCAACGGAAAGATATGCAAGATCTGGGGGAAGAAACAGCGATGTCACCACGCCCATTTGACCAGACCAGCCTGATTGACAGGCGAAAACGGCGACTTTGGTATCGTATTTCGGCAGCATAGGTGGGGAATCAGGGTACACTACATACACTATTGTAACACACAGCTCAGGCCCTATTTAACGGTATTTTTATCTCAAACTGAAAAAACGGGGTGACAGGTTCCCTTTAAGGTGCCATCTTCCATGGCCAGGAACAGTGAATACACTCCCTTTTTCCAGTAGTATTTTTTCAAAGAGTCTATTAGGCAAACTTACTTGGTGGCTATATTCCATTGAACCTCTACTTTTCTAATTTTACCTTACTTTTTGTAATTTTGTGCTTTGTACATATTTTAACCAACATTAATAAAAATTACTTTTTAAGGTTTTTTTTTTCTTTTTGGTCTTTCATAAAAAATATACCTTTGTTTGTTGTTATTTTTTTTTTTTGGGGGGGGGGGGTTTGGCAGAATTTAGAGAGAGCATGTGCGAATGTGTGTGTGTTCTACATCAATCTGCTCCTTTCCTCTCCATTGACTTCCATAGTCAGCTGTAATAGTAACATGATAACATTGTTAGTAAGGCTGAAAAAAGCCATCTGTCCATCTAATTCAGCCTATAATCCGTCAGAATAAATCCCCAGATTTACGACCTTCTAAACAACCTGATAATTGTAAGATACAATATTGTTCTGCTCCAGGAAGACATCCAGGCCTCTCTTGAACCCCTCGACTGAGTTCGCCATCACCACCTCCTCAGGCAAGCAATTTCAGATTCTCACTGCCCTAACAGTAAAGAATCCTCTTCTCTGTTGGTAGAAAAACCTTCTGTCCTCCAGACACAGAAAATGCCCCCTTGTGCCCGTCACCTTCCTTGGTATATACAGATCCTCAGCGAGATATTTGTATTGTCCCCTTATATACTTATACATGGTTATTAGACCGCCCCTCAGTCGTCTTTTTTCTAGACTAAATAATCTTAATTTTGATAATGTCTCTGGGCATTGTAGATCCCCCATCCCCTTTATTAATTTTGTTGTCCTTCTTTGTACTCGCTCTAGTTCCATCCTGAGCACCGGTGCCCAAAACTGTACACAGTACTCCATGTGCGGTCTAAGCAGGGATTTGTACAGAGGCAGTATAATGCTCTCATCATGTGTATCCAGACCTCTTTTAATGCACCCCATGATCCTGTTTGCCTTGGCAGCTGCTGCCTGGCACTGGCTGCTCCAGGTAAGTTTATCATTAACTAGGATCCCCAAGTCCTTCTCCCTGTCAGATTTACCCAGTGGTTTCCCGTTCAGTGTGTAATGGTGATATTGATTCCTTCTTCCCATGTGTATAACCTTACATTTATCATTGTTAAACCTCATCTGCCACCTTTCAGCCCAAGTTTCCAACTTATCCAGATCCATCTGAAGCGGAATACTATCTTCTCTTGTATTGACTGCTTTACTGTTGTGAATTCTGTGGCTGAATTCACTCCTGTGGTCACAAGTGGTACTGCAGCTTCTGAGCTTCCTCCCTCAGGTGTTCTGGTGAGCTCGTTAACTGCTTCATTACTTAACTCCGCCTGATGCTGCTATCCTTGCTCCTTGTCAATGTTTCAGTGTTGGATCTGAGCTTCTCCTGATTGTTCCTGTGACCTGCTGCTCTGTATAGCTAAGTGCCTTTTGTTTTTTTGTTGCTTTTTTTCTGTCCAGCTTGTCTTTTGTTTTGCTGGAAGCTCTGAGACGCAAAGGGTGTACCGCCGTGCCGTTAGTTTGGCACGGTGGGGTTTTTTTTGCCCCCTTTGCGTGGTTTTGCTTTAGGGTTTTTTGTAGACTGCAAAGTTCGCTTTACTGTCCTCGCTCTGTCCTAGAATATCGGGCCCCACTTTGCTGAATCTATTTCATCCCTACGTTTTGTCTTTTCATCTTACTCACAGTCATTATATGTGGGGGGCTGCCTTTTCCTTTGGGGAATTTCTCTGGGGCAAGTCAGGCCTATTTTTCTATCTTCAGGCTAGCTAGTTTCTTAGGCTGTGCCGAGTTGCCTAGGTAGTTGTTAGGCGCAATCCACAGCCGCTTTTAGTTGTGTTTAGGATAGGATCAGGTGTGCAGTCTACAGAGTTTCCACGTCTCAGAGCTCGTTCTTGTATTTTTGGGTATTTGTCAGATCACTGTGTGCGCTCTGATCGCTAAGCACACTGTGTTTCTGGATTGCCTTCATAACACCTGTCATTAGCAAACATAACACTTTACATAGTTTTGTATCATCCGCAAATATCGATATTTTACTGTGTAAACCTTCTACCAGATCGTTGATAGATATGTTGAAGAGAACAGGTCCCAATACTGACCCCTGCGGTACCCCACTGGTCACAGCGACCCAGTTAGAGACTATACCATTTATAACCACCCTCTGCTTTCTATCACTAAGCCAGTTACTAACCCATTTACACACATTTTCCCCCAGACCAAGCATTCTCATTTTGTGTACCAACCTCTTGTGCGGCACGGTTTCAAACGCTTTGGAAAAATCAAGATATACCACATCGGTTCACTTTTAGAGCCCTTTTTGAATATTGGCACCACATTTGCTATGCGCCAGTCCTGCGGAACAGACCCCGTCGCTACAGAGTCCCTAAAAATAAGAAATAATGGTTTATCTATTACATTACTTAGTTCTCTTAGTACTCGTGGGTGTATGCCATCCGGACCCGGAGATTTATCTATTTTAATCTTATTTAGCCGGTTTCGCACCTCTTCTTGGGTTAGATTGGTGACCCTTAATATAGGGTTTTCATTGTTTCTTGGGATTTCACCTAGCATTTCATTTTCCACCGTGAATACCGTGGAGAAGAAGGTGTTTAATATGTTAGCTTTTTCCTCGTCTTCTACAACCATTCTTTCCTCACTATTTTTTAAGGGGCCTACATTTTCAGTTTTTATTCTTTTACTATTGATATAGTTGAAGAACAGTTTGGGATTAGTTTTACTCTCCTTAGCAATGTGCTTCTCTGTTTCCTTTTTGGCAGCTTTAATTAGTTTTTTAGATAAAGTATTTTTCTCCTTATAGTTTTTTAGAGCTTCAATGGTGCCATCCTGCTTTAGTAGTGCAAATGCTTTCTTTTTACTGTTAATTGCCTGCCTTACTTCTTTGTTTAGCCACATTGGGTTTTTCCTATTTCTAGTCCTTTTATTCCCACAAGGTATAAACCGCTTACACTGCCTATTTAGGATGTTATGAAACCAGAACATGAGCTGCGCGCACAGTGAACAAGCCCGTAGAGACATGTTCACACCACCAAGAGACTTGAAAACACAAAAAAGCACAGTAAAACCAAAAACACACTGTTGCAAAAAAATCACAGTGGACAGCAAGTGCTAGTAAAAAGATGGAAAAAAACAGGGTATTTGGTTGATACGTTTTTTGCAAAAAATGTATATTAAGCCGCTCTACCAAACGTCAAGGTATACCCATATCAGAGCAGTCCTAACTAATGTATGTAATCCCTATCTGATGTATTTAAAACCTGGTCATATGTGCAATACCTGTATGAGCAGGATTCAGAAAAGGAATGTCCATGTGGACACGCTGGACAGAACGGCTCCTGTGCGCACAGCTCAAAAAAATTTAGGATGTTCTTAAACATTTTCCATTTATTATCTGTATTCTTATTTCTGAGGATATTGTCCCAGTCTACCAGATTAAGGGCATCTCTAAGCTGGTCAAACTTTGCCTTCCTAAAGTTCAGTGTTTTTGTGACTCCCTGACAAGTCCCCCTAGTGAAAGACAGGTGAAACTGTACAATATTGTGGTCGCTATTTCCTAGATGCCCGACCACCTGCAGATTTGTTATTCTGTCAGGTCTATTACTCTGGTTGGATTCTGCACCAATTGTGAAAGATAATTTTTCTTGGTTATTAGCAGAAACCTGTTGCCTTTATGGGTTTCACAGGTCTCTGTTTCCCAGTTAATATCCGGGTAGTTAAAGTCCCCCATAACCAGGACCTCATTATGGGTTGCAGCTTCATCTATCTGCTTTAGAAGTAGAATTTCCATGATTTCTGTTATATTTGGGGGTTTGTAACAGACCCCAAGGAGAATTTTGTTACCATTTTTCCCTCCATGAATTTCGACCCATATGGACTCGACATCCTCATTCCCTTCGCTAATATCCTCCCTTAAAGTGGACTTTAGACAAGACTTTACATAGAGACAAACCCCTCCTCCTCTCCGATTTTTACGATCCTTTCTAAACAGACTGTAACCCTGTAAGATAACTTGCCAGTCATAGCTTTCATCTAACCATGTCTCGGTTATTCCCACTATGTCAAAGTTACCTGTAGATATTTCTGCTTCTAGTTCTTCCATCTTGTTTGTCAGGCTTCTGGCGTTTGCGAGCATGCAGTTTAGAGGATTTTGTTTTGTTCCAATCTCCTCCCTGTGGATTGTTTTGGAAATTTTCTTACCTCCCTTCCGATGTTGTCTTGGGTCTTCTTTGCCGCATATCATATCCTTCATCAGTATATTTTCTGGCTTAAAGTTTGTGTCTTAACATTTTTCTTCCCGTCCCCTCTTCTTCTAGTTTAACGCCCTCCTGATGAGTATAGCGAGTCTTCTGGCGAATGTGTTTCCCAGGTTTGTTGAGGTGTAGTCTGTCTGTGGCAAGGAGTCCGTCGTACAGGTAGTTCACACCGTGGTCCAGGATTCCAAATACTTGGTGTCTGCAGCATCGTCTTAGCCAGTTGTTCACATCAAGGATCCTGTTCCATCTCCTGGTGCCATGCCCGTCTACTGGAAGGATAGAAGAAAAAACTACCTGTGCATCCAGTTCCTTTACTTTCTTCCCCAACTCTTCAAAGTCCTTGCAGATCGTCAGTGGGTCTTTCCTTGCCGTGTCATTGGTACCAACATGTATCCGAAAAAATGGGTCCTTGGAACTGATGAGGCTTGGTATCCTATCGGCCACATCCTTGATCTTCGCACCTGGAAGGCAGCATACTTCTCTTGTGGTAATGTCCGGTCTGCAGATGGCTGCTTCTGTGCCTCTCAGTAGTGAGTCTCGACCACTACCACTCTTCTTTGCTTCTTGGCTGTAATTTTTGGTGTCACTTCTGGGTGTTGCTGTGAGCCATTTTCTTCTTGGCTTGCTTGTACTGCCTCATCCTTAGGTGTGCCATCTTCGTCCTCCACAAGGCCTTGGTATCGGTTTCTCAGTTGTGTGGTTGGTGATTTCTCCATGGTCTTCTTGCTTCTTTTGGTCACATGCTTCCACTCATCTGCTTTTGGAGGTTCTCTGACACTTTCTTCACCTACTGTGACCAGTAGAGATGCTTCTGTTCTATCTAAGAAGTCTTCAATTTCTTTGATGAGTTTCAAAGTTGCAATTCTTTCATCCAGACCCTGCACCTCTTCTTCGTAGTCTACACTTCTGGCAGGTGAAGTTGGATTCTTCTTCTGGTCGATCTGTGAACATGTAGCACATGCTGCAGCTCACCATGTAGGTTGTCACATCTGCCAAGTTGCTCCTAGATCCTGCTGACTTGCCGAGTGTCTTCCTTCTTGTGTAATCTACCATAGTCAGCTGTAATCTGATCTCTCAGTGAGCTGTCAGTCCCTCTTAAGGCCCCTTCACATTAAGCGACGCTGCAGCGATACCGACAACGATCCGGATCGCTGCAGCGTCGCTGTTTGGTCGCTGGAGAGCTGTCACACAGACCGCTCTCCAGCGACCAACGATGCCGGTAACCAGGGTAAACATCGGGTAACTAAGCGCAGGGCCGCGCTTAGTAACCCTGGTTACCATCCTAAAAGTAAAAAAAACAAACACTACATACTTACCTACCGCTGTCTGTCCCCGGCGCTCTGCTTCTCTGCACTCCTCCTGTACTGGCTGTGAGCATAGCACGCCGATCCAGCGATGTCCACAGGAGATCCAGCGACGAAATAAAGTTCTGGACTTTCTTCAGCGACCAACGATCTCCCAGCAGGGGCCTGATCGTTGGTCGCTGTCACACATAACGATTTTATTAACGATATCGTTGCTACGTCACAAAAAGCAACGATATCGTTAACAATATCGTTATGTGTGAAGGTACCTTTAGTTTGACAAAAGACAAATTTTAGCATCTTGATCAGAGTGCTTTAAGAGAGAAAGAAGAAGCTCGTAAATGGAGAAGAAAGCAGATTTCACCGATACAAAGTTTCATATATTCACTTAGATTCCCTAATCTCTGGTAGATGATCACTTCCATATCATCGTATGATCGGAACAAGTCCTAAATCATATTTCAAATCCATCTTGAGCCTGTCCTATAAGCAGAGCACATCTGTTCCTCTAGCGAGAAGATGTACAGGTGAGATCTTAATAATGGATTGATGAAGTCATGTTACTAGCCCAATTTATACATAGCAGCCAGAGCCGCCTAAAGCAATTCATTCTCTCCCGTGAATGTGAGTGCGTGGCACAGCTGGGAGCCGGGCACACATTTATTTAAGTGCTTCAGCAATGAAGAAGGCAGAAGGAGAGTTTCTTCATTGCTCCTCAGATCTATATTTGGCTCTTATTAAACTTGACGGAGGAAATACGCTATTAACCACAGAAGTGGAACCGACATATTATCCATCTGTGTCTCGAGCCGTGCAGCAGGGACTGTATTTTTAGAAAATCACATCTATTTTTTTCTACGTCGTGTGGATTTAATGATGTTCTGTGATAAAGTATATGGTTGGTAGAAGGGAAGCCATATGTTTCCAGTCTCTGTCCTCAATGAGACATCTGGAACATTTAAATAGATTAATTGCATAAAATTAATGATTGGCACATCTTACTCCAGCGGCCTGTTCATCAAGACTGGAGTAAAAGTATCAAGTAACCAATTTTGATGAGTCGAGGCCATAGTGTGCAGTATAGCATAGAGTGAGTTCCCTCACTCGGTGGCTGTATAAATTATATGTAATACACACCATCTAGTGGTGGCTGTATAAATCTATGTAGTGAGCTCCTCCTAGTGGTGACTGTATAAATCTATGTAGTGAGCTCCTCCTAGTGGTGACTGTATACATCTATGTAGTGCGCTCCCTCTAGTGATGACTGTATAAATCTATGTAGTGAGCTCCTCCTTGTGGTGACTGTATAAATCTATGCAGTGAGCTCCCCCTAGTGGTGACTGTATAAATCTGTATGTAGTGAGCTCCCTGTAGTGGTGATTGTATAAATCTGTATGTAGTGAGCTCCCTCTAGTGATGACTGTATAAATCTATGTAGTGAGCTCCTCCTAGTGGTGACTGTATAAATCTATGTAGTGAGCTCCCCCTATTGGTGACTGTGTAAATCTGTATGTAGTGAGCTCCCTGTAGTGGTGACTGTATAAATCTGTATGTAGTGAGCTCCCTCTAGTGATGACTGTATAAATCTATGTAGTGAGCTCCTCCTAGTGGTGACTGTATAAATCTATGTAGTGAGCTCCCCCTAGTGGTGACTGTGTAAATCTGTATGTAGTGAGCTCCCTGTAGTGGTGATTGTATAAATCTGTATGTAGTGAGCTCCCTCTAGTGGTGGCTGTATAAATCTGTATGTAGTGAGCTCCCCCTAGTGGTGATTGTATAAATCTGTATGTAGTGAGCTCCCCCTAGTGGTGGCTGTATAAATCTGTATGTAGTGAGCTCCCCCTTATATTGACTGTATAAATCTGTATGTAGTGAGCTCCCCCTAGTGGTGGGTATATAAATCTGTATGTAGTGAGCTCCCTCTAGTGGTGTCTGTATAAATCTGTATGTAGTGAGCTCCTCCTAGTGGTGGCTGTATAAATCTATGTAGTGAGCTCCTCCTAGTGGTGACTGTATAAATCTATGTAGTGAGCTCCCCCTAGTGGTGACTGTATAAATCTGTATGCAGTGAGCTCCCTGTAGTGGTGATTGTATAAATCTGTATGTAGTGAGCTCCCTCTAGTGGTGGGTATATAAATCTGCATGTAGTGAGCTCCCCCTAATGGTGGCTGTATAAATTTGTATATAAAGAGCTCCCCCTAGTGGTGATTGTATAAATCTGTATGTAGAGAGCTCCCCCTAGTGGTGGCTGTATAATCTGTATGTAGTGAGCTCCCCCTTATATTGACTGTATAAATCTGTATGTAGTGAGCTCCCCCTAGTGGTGATTGTATAAATCTGTATGTAGTGAGCTCCTCCTAGTGGTGACTGTATAAATCTGTATGTAGGGAGCTCCTCCTAGTGGTGGCTGTATAAATCTGTATGTAGTGAGCTCCCCCTAGTGGTGGCTGTATAAATCTGTATGCAGTGAGCTCCCCCTTATTGACTGTATAAATCTGTATGTAGTGAGCTCCCCCTAGTGGTGGCTGTATAAATCATTACGTAGCATGCTCCCCATAGTGGTGTCTATATAAATCTGTATGTAGTGAGTTCCTCCAAGTGGTGACTGTATAAATCTGTATGTAGGGAGCTCCCCCTAGTGGTGGCTGTATAAATCTGTATGCAGTGAGCTCCCCCTTATTGACTGTATAAATCTGTATGTAGTGAGCTCCCCCTAGTGGTGACTGTATAAATCATTACGTAGCATGCTCCCCATAGTGGTGTCTATATAAATCTGTATGTAGTGAGTTCCTCCAAGTGGTAGATGCATAAATCTGTATGTATACAAAAAAACACAGCAGCACATGTGCATGAATCTGGGCCATGTGAAAACACAGACAAACATTCATTATAGATTATACTTTTCAAAAATATTTTTCACAAATTTTTTCAAAAAATTTTTATTCATAAAACTTACAGTAATAGATGAAAATGAAGGTTCTTATCGCATAAATTGGCCAATTCATGTATGCCCATCAACCACGACAAGGTGACCTCCCTCTGATGGGTCCAACTCTACTGTACATGCCACTTTTGGGCCACCAGCCTACAACTATGGACAAAACATGTCACTCTCGGGCTGCACAGTTTGGACGATAACACGATATCAGGCTGCGCTGCTGTAATAAAGAATCCTTGAAATCAAGATGAATTAAACGTTTTTTATTTCTGCAAAGCATTTCAAAGCTACAATAGGTTTTTCACTGGATAAAGACGCTAAAGTGGAAATAAAAACCGTTTAACTCATCTTGGTCCCAGGGATTCTTCATTACAATAGTGCAGCCTGATATTGGGCTATTATCATTCAAACTGGTCAACAACTCTCCAGGAGGAGATGATCACCGGCCACGAGGCGGCAGCGGCGGCAGCAGCCATCATCAGGTGTCCATTGTGCCTGCACACAACCTGCTCAGGTCAGCACCTTCTTTAACTTTCCTTTGTAGCTAAAAGGGTGTCACCGATGGGCACCTTTTATTCCCCCACACTAGTCATTATTGCAGACAGACGGAATGTTAACAATTTTAATTTGGAGTTCTGTAAGAAAAAAATGTCACTTCCTATAAAGATAAAAAGAGGAAATTAAAGTCTCGGGTTCCTCCTTCCTCTGGGACATTACACCATATTACAAGCCTCCATGTTGGTTTTCACTTATTAGGACAGATCATTGTTTATATGACTGGGTGCTAGCACTGCAGCTTTGACCCGCTGGGGTCCTGGGTTCAAATCCCACCAGGGAGAACATCTACAGGAAGATTATATGTTCTCCAGCTTCTTCCCACACAGAGAGGGAATCTAGATTGTGAGCCCCAATGGGGACAGTGATGTCTAGAAAGGGCTGTGGTGCTATGTGATAAAATTACTATTATAGTAAATAAATCCCCCATACTGTATATTCATACAGATTTCAAGCTGCTTCTCTGGACACTGTATGCTCTTGATATCCGGACACTTTATGGATGATTTCAATGGACATTCATCTATCTCAATCACTATGTAGTCAGTATTACATTTACTTTATTTATTGTAAATATACTGTATATAGCGAGTATAATTTTATACACTTGGTCTATATGAGTAGACAAACCGCTGATCCCATCTACTTCAGTGCAGAAATATCACGAAGCTAGAACCTATCTGCACCGATTATAGATGAACGCCCGTGTTCACCGCAACTCTGTATGTGAAATCTGTTACATTAATAGAGAATATTCCGAGAGACCTTGTGCCCTGAAATCTTAATATTTTATTCCAGGTTTCAATGCAGGGAGACAACTCCCTTTTAATTAATGCATCTGACCCTCAGTATTCTCCAAGGACATCATTATCATCATGCTACTGTCACTAAATGGTTACACAGTTCTCAATAATTCATGTGAGAAACAACACAGGTCACAGATATAATATTTATGAAGGCTATTAATTGTATCAGGCGCACCTTGTTCACCCTAGAGTGTATAAAGGGAAAATATCCCTTGTGTATAAGTATATAATTGCCATAATATTACCACCTATCTTCTAGAATATAATTAATATAATACTGCCACCTTTTAAAGAATGTAACTACTATAATACTGCCCCTATGTACAAGAATATATTTACTATAATACTGCTCCTATGTACAAGAAAATAGCTACTATAATACTGCCCCCTATATACAAGAATATAACTTCTATAATACTGCTCCTATGTACAAGAATATAACTACTATAATACTGCCCCCTATGTACAAGAATATAACTTCTATAATACTGCTCCTATGTACAAGAATATAACTACTATAATACTGCCCCTATGTACAAGAATATAACTACTATAATACTGCTCCTATGTACAAGAATATAACTACTATAATACTGCCCCTATGAATAAGAATATAACTACTATAATACTGCCCCCTATATACAAGAATATAACTACTATAATACTGCCCCTATGTACAAGAATATAACTACTATAATACTGCTCCTATGTACAAGAATATAACTACTATAATACTGCCCCTATGAATAAGAATATAACTACTATAATACTGCCCCTACATACAAGAATATAACTACTATAATACTGCCCCTATATACAAGAATATAACTACTATAATACTGCTCATATGTACAAGAATATAACCACTATAATACTGCTCCCTATGTACAAGAATATAACTACTATAATACTGCCCCCTATATACAAGAATATAACTACTATAATACTGCCCCTATGTACAAGAATATAACTACTATAATACTGCTCCTATGTACAAGAATATAACTACTATAATACTGCCCCTATGAATAAGAATATAACTACTATAATACTGCCCCTACATACAAGAATATAACTACTATAATACTGCCCCTATGTACAAGAATATAACTACTATAATACTGCCCCTATGTACAAGAATATAACTACTATAATACTGCTCCTATGTACAAGAATATATCTTCTATAGTACTGCCTCTATGTACAAAGATATATCTACTATAATACTGCTCCTATGTACAAGAATATAACTACTATAATACTGCTCCTATGTACAAGAATATATCTACTATAATACTGCTCCTATGTACAAGAATATAACTACTATAATACTGCTCCTATGTACAAGAATATATCTACTATAATACTGCTCCTATGTACAAGAATATATCTACTATAATACTGCCCCTATGAATAAGAATATAACTACTATAATACTGCCCCTACATACAAGAATATAACTACTATAATACTGCCCCTATGTACAAGAATATAACTACTATAATACTGCTCCTATGTACAAGAATATAACTACTATAATACTGCTCCTATGTACAAGAATATATCTACTATAATACTGCCTCTATGTACAAAGATATATCTACTATAATACTGCTCCTATGTACAAGAATATAACTACTATAATACTGCTCCTATGTACAAGAATATATCTACTATAATACTGCTCCTATGTACAAGAATATAACTACTATAATACTGCTCCTATGTACAAGAATATATCTACTATTATACTGCTCCTATGTACAAGAATATAACTACTATAATACTGCCCCTATGTACAAGAATATAACTACTATAATACTGCCCCTATGTATAAGAATATAACTACTATAATACTGCCAACTATGTATAAGAATATAACTACTATAATAGTGCTCCTATGTATAAGAATATATCTACTATAATACTGCCCCTATGTACAAGAATATAACTACTATAATACTGCTCCTATGTACAAGAATACTGAATACTGAAGTACTATAATACTGCTCCTATGTACAAGAATATAACTACTATAATACTGTTCCTATGTACAAGAATATATCTACTATAATACTGCCCCTATGTACAAGAATATAACTACTATAATACTGCTCCTATGTACAAGAATACTGAATACTGAAGTACTATAATACTGCTCCTATATACCGCAATATAACTACTATAATACTGCTCCTATGTACAGCAATATAACTACTATAATACTGCTCCTATGTACAAGAATATAACTACTATAATACTGCCCCTATGTACAAGAATATAACTACTATAATACTGCTCCTATATACAAGAATATAACTACTATAATACTGCCCCTATGTACAAGAATATAACTACTATAATACTGCTCCTATGTACAAGAATATATCTACTATAATACTGCTCATATGTACAAGAATATAACTACTATAATACTGCTCCTATGTATAAGAATATAACTACTATAATACTGCCCCTATGTACAAGAATATAACTACTATAATACTGCTCATATGTACAAGAATATAACTACTATAATACTGCTCCTATGTACAAGAATATAACTACTATAATACTGCCCCTATGTACAAGAATGTAACTACTATAATACTGCTCCTATATATAAGAATATAACTACTATAATACTGCTCCTATGTACAACAATATAACTACTATAATACTGCTCCTATATACAACAATATAACTACTATAATACTGCCCCTATGTACAAGAATATAACTACTATAATACTGCCCCTATGTACAAGAATATAACTACTATAATACTGCCCCTATGTACAAGAATATATCTACTATAATACTGCTCATATGTACAAGAATATAACTACTATAATACTGCTCCTATGTACAAGAATATAACTACTATAATACTGCCCCTATGTACAAGAATATAACTACTATAACACTGCTCCTATGTACAAGAATATAACTACTATAATACTGCCCCTATGTACAAGAATATAACTACTATAATACTGCTCCTATGTACAAGAATATAACCACTATAATACTGCTCCTATGAACAAGAATATATTTACTATAATACTGCCATGTACAGCACAATGTTTTGTCTCCGCTTTTACATGGGACCGCTTGCATTTTTTCCAGTATGTTGAGCTGTTAAACATGTCCCCTTAGTGATGCAATTGTTGGGCAGCGGGTGCCTCCTCTGTTGGGGTATGTAGGCGCAGGCACTTCAGCCATTTTCTTGTTTCCACTGCGCTTCACAGAGTATCTACGATATTGTACGACCGCACATTATGGCTGTGGCTCAGTTGATGTAGATGAGGAGTATAGGGGGCTTCAGTGCTGGGGGCTTGTTGCGGTGACATCACATCAGACAGTCCCATGTACTCTGGCAGTCTGTGCGCAGCACATTGACTTTGCAGTAACAGAGATCTGTAGCCACTTCGGCTTTTTCAATTTTCATGTTTGTCACATTCAGTGGTAAATGGATTGTTAATTATAAGGACAGCGGGACGATTATAGTATAATGCCGGAGTACAAATCACCCTCCTGCTACCGGGAGGACGGAGACGGAGCGGAGATTGCCGCTAAATGTCAGACGTGTCATTAGATGGTGTAATATAAGAAGCACAGGAAAGGCGTGAGGGCCACTAATGGCTGCCGATTCCTGGCTGAGTTCTGTCATCTTTATTGTTCTACCTGGAATGTCAGTCTGCACTGCTGTTCTAAAATCATTCATGAACCTACAAGCCCAGGATGAACAGCTCTGAATGGAGTTGTGAGAGGCCACATGTAAATGGAGCTGTCATTACCTCGCCCACCAATCATAATCAAACCACTCTGATGACTCCTCCCTCTAATAACGAGATGACTCTGATGACTCCTCCCTCTAATAACGAGATGACCCTGATGACTCCTCCCTTTAATAACGAGATGACCCTGATGACTCCTCCCTCTAATAACGAGATGACTCTGATGACTCCTCCCTCTAATAAGGAGATGACTCTGATGACTCCTCCCTCTAATAACGAGATGACTCTGATGACTCCTCCCTCTAATAAGGAGATGACTCTGATGACTCCTCCCTCTAATAAGGAGATGACTCTGATGACTCCTCCCTCTAATAACGAGATGACTCTGATGACTCCTCCCTCTAATAAGGAGATGACTCTGATGACTCCTCCCTCTAATAATGAGATGTCTCTGCTGACTCCTCCCTCTAATAATGAGATGTCTCTGCTGCCTCTTCCCTCTAATAATGAGATGTCTCTGCTGTCTCTTCCCTCTAATAATGAGATGTCTCTGCTGTCTCTTTCCTCTAATAATGAGATGTCTCTGCTGCCTCTTCCCTCTAATAATGAGATGTCTCTGCTGCCTCTTCCCTCTAATAATGAGATGTCTCTGCTGCCTCTTCCCTCTAATAATGAGATGTCTCTGCTGTCTCTTTCCTCTAATAATGAGATGTCTCTGCTGCCTCTTCCCTCTAATAATGAGATGTCTCTGCTGCCTCTTTCCTCTAATAATGAGATGTCTCTGCTGCCTCTTCCCTCTAATAATGAGATGTCTCTGCTGTCTCTTCCCTCTAATAATGAGATGTCTCTGCTGTCTCTTTCCTCTAATAATGAGATGTCTCTGCTGCCTCTTCCCTCTGATAATGAGATGTTTCTGCTGCCTCTTCCCTCTGATAATAATGAGATGTCTCTGCTGCCTCTTCCCTCTAATAATGAGATGTCTCTGCTGTCTCTTCCCTCTAATAATGAGATGTCTCTGCTGTCTCTTCCCTCTAATAATGAGATGTCTCTGCTGTCTCTTCCCTCTAATAATGAGATGTCTCTGCTGTCTCTTCCCTCTAATAATGAGATGTCTCTGCTGTCTCTTCCCTCTAATAATGAGATGTCTCTGCTGTCTCTTCCCTCTAATAATGAGATGTCTCTTCTGCCTCTTCCCTCTAATAATGAGATGTCTCTGCTGCCTCTTCCCTCTAATAATGAGGTGTCGCTGCTGCCTCTTCCCTCTAATAATGAGATGTCTCTGCTGTCTCTTCCCTCTGATAATGAGATGTCTCTTCTGCCTCTTCCCTCTAATAATGAGATGTCTCTGCTGTCTCTTCCCTCTAATAATGAGATGTCTCTTCTGCCTCTTCCCTCTGATAATGAGATGTCTCTGCTGCCTCTTCCCTCTAATAATGAGATGTCTCTGCTGTCTCTTCCCTCTAATAATGAGATGTCTCTGCTGTCTCTTCCCTCTAATAATGAGATGTCTCTGCTGTCTCTTCCCTCTAATAATGAGATGTCTCTGCTGCCTCTTCCCTCTAATAATGAGATATCTCTGCTGTCTCTTCCCTCTAATAATGAGATGTCTCTGCTGCCTCTTCCCTCTAATAATGAGATGTCTCTGCTGCCTCTTCCCTCTAATAATGAGATGTCTCTGCTGCCTCTTCCCTCTAATAATGAGGTGTCGCTGCTGCCTCTTCCCTCTAATAATGAGATGTCTCTGCTGTCTCTTCCCTCTGATAATGAGATGTCTCTTCTGCCTCTTCCCTCTAATAATGAGATGTCTCTGCTGTCTCTTCCCTCTAATAATGAGATGTCTCTGCTGCCTCTTCCCTCTAATAATGAGATATCTCTGCTGTCTCTTCCCTCTAATAATGAGATGTCTCTGCTGCCTCTTCCCTCTGATAATGAGATGTCTCTGCTGCCTCTTCCCTCTAATAATGAGATGTCTCTGCTGCCTCTTCCCTCTAATAATGAGGTGTCGCTGCTGCCTCTTCCCTCTAATAATGAGATGTCTCTGCTGTCTCTTCCCTCTGATAATGAGATGTCTCTTCTGCCTCTTCCCTCTAATAATGAGATGTCTCTGCTGTCTCTTCCCTCTAATAATGAGATGTCTCTTCTGCCTCTTCCCTCTGATAATGAGATGTCTCTGCTGCCTCTTCCCTCTAATAATGAGATGTCTCTGCTGTCTCTTCCCTCTAATAATGAGATGTCTCTGCTGTCTCTTCCCTCTAATAATGAGATGTCTCTGCTGTCTCTTCCCTCTAATAATGAGATGTCTCTGCTGCCTCTTCCCTCTAATAATGTGATTTCTCTGCTGCCTCTTCCCTCTAATAATGAGATGTCTCTGCTGCCTCTTCCCTCTAATAATGAGTTGTCTCTGCTGTCTCTTCCCTCTGATAATGAGATGTCTCTTCTGCCTCTTCCCTCTAATAATGAGATGTCTCTGCTGCCTCTTCCCTCTAATAATGAGATGTCTCTGCTGTCTCTTCCCTCTAATAATGTGATTTCTCTGATGCCTCTTCCCTCTAATAATGAGATGTCTCTGCTGCCTCTTCCCTCTAATAATGAGATGTCTCTGCTGTCTCTTCCTTCTAATAATGAGATGTCTCTGCTGTCTCTTCCCTCTAATAATGAGATGTCTCTGTTGTCTCTTCCCTCTAATAATGTGATTTCTCTGATGCCTCTTCCCTCTAATAATGAGATGTCTCTGCTGTCTCTTCCCTCTAATAATGTGATTTCTCTGATGCCTCTTCCCTCTAATAATGAGTTGTCTCTGCTGTCTCTTCCCTCTAATAATGAGATGTCTCTGCTGTCTCTTCCCTCTAATAATGAGATGTCTCTTCTGCCTCTTCCCTCTAATAATGAGATGTCTCTGCTGCCTCTTCCCTCTAATAATGTGATTTCTCTGCTGTCTCTTCCCTCTAATAATGAGATGTCTCTGCTGCCTCTTCCCTCTAATAATGAGATGTCTCTGCTGTCTCTTCCTTCTAATAATGAGATGTCTCTGCTGTCTCTTCCCTCTAATAATGAGATGTCTCTGCTGTCTCTTCCCTCTAATAATGAGATGTCTCTGCTGCCTCTTCCCTCTAATAATGTGATTTCTCTGATGCCTCTTCCCTCTAATAATGAGATGTCTCTGCTATCTCTTCCCTCTAATAATGTGATTTCTCTGATGCCTCTTCCCTCTAATAATGAGTTGTCTCTGCTGTCTCTTCCCTCTAATAATGAGATGTCTCTGCTGTCTCTTCCCTCTAATAATGTGATTTCTCTGATGCCTCTTCCTTCTAATAATGAGATGTCTCTGCTGTCTCTTCCCTCTAATAATGAGATGTCTCTGCTGCCTCTTCCCTCTAATAATGAGTTGTCTCTGCTGTCTCTTCCCTCTAATAATGAGATGTCTCTGCTGCCTCTTCCCTCTAATAATGAGATGTCTCTGCTGTCTCTTCCCTCTAATAATGTGATTTCTCTGCTGCCTCTTCCCTCTAATAATGTGATTTCTCTGATGCCTCTTCCCTCTAATAATGAGTTGTCTCTGCTGTCTCTTCCCTCTAATAATGAGATGTCTCTGCTGTCTCTTCCCTCTAATAATGAGATGTCTCTGCTGTCTCTTCCCTCTAATAATGAGATGTCTCTGCTGTCTCTTCCCTCTAATAATGTGATTTCTCTGATGCCTCTTCCCTCTAATAATGTGATTTCTCTGATGCCTCTTCCCTCTAATAATGAGATGTCTCTGCTGTCTCTTCCCTCTAATAATGAGGTCTCTCTGCTGCCTCTTCCCTCTAATAATGAGATGTCTCTTCTGCCTCTTCCCTCTAATAATGAGATGTCTCTGCTGTCTCTTCCCTCTAATAATGTGATTTCTCTGATGCCTCTTCCCTCTAATAATGAGATGCCTCTGCTGTCTCTTCCCTCTGATAATGAGATGTCTCTGCTGCCTCTTCCCTCTAATAATGAGATGTCTCTGCTGTCTCTTCCCTCTAATAATGAGATGTCTCTGCTGTCTCTTCCCTCTAATAATGAGATGTCTCTGCTGTCTCTTCCCTCTAATAATGTGATTTCTCTGCTGTCTCTTCCCTCTAATAATGAGATGTCTCTGCTGTCTCTTCCCTCTAATAATGAGATGTCTCTGCTGTCTCTTCCCTCTAATAATGAGATGTCTCTGCTGCCTCTTCCCTCTAATAATGAGATGTCTCTGCTGTCTCTTCCCTCTAATAATGTGATTTCTCTGCTGTCTCTTCCCTCTAATAATGAGATGTCTCTGCTGCCTCTTCCCTCTAATAATGAGATGTCTCTGCTGTCTCTTCCCTCTAATAATGTGATTTCTCTGCTGTCTCTTCCCTCTAATAATGAGATGTCTCTGCTGTCTCTTCCCTCTAATAATGAGATGTCTCTGCTGTCTCTTCCCTCTAATAATGAGATGTCTCTGCTGCCTCTTCCCTCTAATAATGAGATGTCTCTGCTGTCTCTTCCCTCTAATAATGTGATTTCTCTGCTGTCTCTTCCCTCTAATAATGAGATGTCTCTGCTGTCTCTTCCCTCTAATAATGAGATGTCTCTGCTGTCTCTTCCCTCTAATAATGAGATGTCTCTGCTGTCTCTTCCCTCTAATAATGAGATGTCTCTGCTGTCTCTTCCCTCTAATAATGAGATGTCTCTTCTGCCTCTTCCCTCTAATAATGAGATGTCTCTGCTGTCTCTTCCCTCTAATAATGTGATTTCTCTGATGCCTCTTTCCTCTGATAATGAGATGTCTCTGATGCCTCTTCCCTCTAATAATGAGATATCTCTGCTGCCTCTTCCCTCTAATAATGAGATGTCTCTGCTGTCTCTTCCCTCTAATAATGTGATTTCTCTGATGCCTCTTCCCTCTAATAATGAGATGTCTCTGCTGCCTCTTCCCTCTAATAATGAGATGTCTCTGCTGTCTCTTCCCTCTAATAATGAGATGTCTCTGCTGTCTCTTCCCTCTAATAATGAGATGTCTCTGCTGTCTCTTCCCTCTAATAATGAGATGTCTCTGCTGCCTCTTCCCTCTAATAATGAGATGTCTCTGCTGTCTCTTCCCTCTAATAATGAGATGTCTCTGCTGTCTCTTCCCTCTAATAATGAGATGTCTCTGCTGTCTCTTCCCTCTAATAATGAGTTGTCTCTGCTGCCTCTTCCCTCTAATAATGAGATGTCTCTGCTGCCTCTTCCCTCTAATAATGAGATGTCTCTGCTGTCTCTTCCCTCTAATAATGAGATGTCTCTGCTGTCTCTTCCCTCTAATAATGAGATGTCTCTGCTGCCTCTTCCCTCTAATAATGAGATGTCTCTGCTGCCTCTTCCCTCTGATAATGAGATGTCTCTTCTGCCTCTTCCCTCTAATAATGAGATGTCTCTGCTGTCTCTTCCCTCTAATAATGTGATTTCTCTGATGCCTCTTCCCTCTGATAATGAGATGTCTCTGATGCCTCTTCCCTCTAATAATGAGATGTCTCTGCTGCCTCTTCCCTCTAATAATGAGATGTCTCTGCTGTCTCTTCCCTCTAATAATGTGATTTCTCTGATGCCTCTTCCCTCTAATAATGAGATGTCTCTGCTGTCTCTTCCCTCTAATAATGAGATGTCTCTGCTGCCTCTTCCCTCTAATAATGTGATTTCTCTGATGCCTCTTCCCTCTGATAATGAGGTGTCTCTTCTGCCTCTTACCTCTGCATTTAGTACAATGAGAAGTCTCTGCTGACTCCATCCTATAATAATAATGAAAGGACTGTTTTGACCCCACCACGGCTAACACTAGTAAACATCCACTGTTGACCCCTCTATCTAAAAATAATAATATGATGGCTCTGCGGTTTCTGCCAGAGTCTGTACAGCAAAGTTAACAAGTCAGCAGCAGCGTACAGTTCTAGCAATAGATCTTCTCTCGCCACACATCAGACAGAATGTGACCACGAATCGTCAGACACGTCCGCGGAGGTTTGGGCCTCTAAAGTTAATAGTCCATAGACATGTAGTGTAAGATGAAGTACAGCGCCACTCCGGCTCCTTCTTCTGCTTCTGCTTTTCCTTCCAGCCACGATCCATATAATGATTTACGCTTGGTCGAGTCATTACTAATTACCGCCTCGTCTTTGTCACCTTAAAATCTCGTTATCATGCCGGAGGCTGAACGCAGATAAAACCAGAGAATAAATACATTGTTGAAGTTAATTGTTCAAGAATAGTCCCGTAAGTGCTGTAACAAAACTGTGTAGAACAGGCGGCCTATTATGTCCTAGCGTCCTACCGCCCGGCACACGACAGGTTAATGGCACGCTCAGTCCAACTAATGGCAAAGGAAAAATAATGTTATCCTGCGGTTACAGTCAGCGCTCAAAGTGTTGGACCTCTTTAAACTGTTCCAGAAAATGAAGTATTTATCCCAGAAAATGATTGCAGTCACACAAGTTTTGTTATATACATATTTATTTCCTTTGTGTGTATTGGAAAAACACAACAAAAACAGAGAAAAAATGGCAAATTGGTCATAATTTCACACAAAACCCCCAAAACAAGGAGGACAAAATTGTTTGCACCTTTCTAAAATTGTGGGTAAACATCTTTCAAGCATCTGATGCTCGTCCAAACTCACCTGTGGCAAGTAACAGGTTTAGACAACATGAAAATCACACCTGAAACCAGATACAAAGGGGAGAAGGCGACTCAATCTTCGCGTTGTGTGTCTGTGTGTGCCACGTTATGCATGGAGAACAGAAAGAGGAGAAGAGAACGGTCTGAGGACTTGAGAGCCAAAGCTGTTCTCCTTCTCCAGAGATCTTGATGTTCCTTTGTCCACGGTGGGCAACATAATCCAGATGTTTACAACCACTAACCATGAGTGGAGAAAAAGTTTTGGTGTTATCTTTCATATTCTCTGAAAGAAAAAGGCCAAGAACGCAAAAATTCTGCCGGGGTATGTAAACTTTTGAGCGCAACTGTACATATTGCACGGAAGCGACAGGTCCCCGGTAAGGCTGGTTTCACATTTACGTTTTTTGCCGCTGCGTTTTAACGCATATAAACGCATGCGTTTTTTTCCTATATTTAACATTAAAAACGCAAGCTTTTTTTTGTACGCGTTTGGCCGCGTTTGATGACGGATGTGTCGTTTCGATGCTTGCGTTTTGGTGCGGAAATGCAACATGTAGTAATTTCTAGAGGCGTTTGTTTGCCGCAAAAAAACGCATGCGTTCGATTGCGTCAAAAAAACGTATTGCTGTCTATGTAAACGCATGCGTTTTTAAGCACATGCGTTTGGTTGCGTTTTTATACACATGCGTTTTAATAGAGAAAAACAAGTCTAGACACTGATAAGCCACCCCCCACCATCAAGGTGATAAAGGGATCCAAACCCTAACCCTAGCCCTAACCCTACCCCTAACCCTACCCCTAACTCTAGCCCTACCCCTAACCCTACCCCTAACCCTACCCCTAGCCCTAACCCTAGCCCTAACCCTACCCCTAACCCTACCCCTACCCCTAACCCTAGCCCTAACCCTAGCCCTAACCCTAGCCCTACCCCTAACCCTAAACCTACCCCTAACCCTACCCTTAACCCTAGCCCTACCCGTAACCCTACCCCTAACCCTAGCCCTAACCCTAGCCCTAACCCTACCCCTAACCCTACCCCTAACCCTAGCCCTACCCCTAACCCTACCCCTAACCCTACCGTTAGCCCTACCCCTAACCCTAGCCCTAACCCTAACCCTAGCCCTAACCCTAGCCCTACCCCTAACCCTACCCCTACCCCTAACCCTAGCCCTAACCCTAGCCCTAACCCTATCCCTAACCCTAGCCCTACCCCTAACCCTACCCCTAACCCTACCCCTAGCCCTAGCCCTACCCCTAACCCTACCCCTAACCCTAGCCCTAACCCTAGCTCTAACCATAATGGGAAAATGGAAATAAATACAATTTCTCATCATGCGTACCAAAAACGCATCCGCAGGTGGTGAAAAAAACGCATGTAAACGCGTACAAACGCGACTTTTTTTTACCGCATGCGACAACGCATGCGTCTAAAAAATGCAGCATTTGTACGCGTTTACATGCGTTTTTTTCACCACCTGCGGATGCGGTTTAAACGCTGCATTTTTAAACGCAAATGTGAAACTAGCCTAACACTTTTTTTTCTATACAATTTGTCGGACATTGCACTTAGAAAATGGAAAAAGTGGGGAAAAGCTTGTCACTGAGGTTTCCAGGTGATCCGGGTGGAGTTGGCTGAGCATGACTTGTTCCTCCGTGCATCCAACCTCCCGCTGTTCCCTGTCACATCCCCAAATCCCAGACACTAATGCTCCTTGTCCGTCCCATGCTGCTCTGGAAAACATGACATTCTAGAGTTCCATGTATTTCTCCTTCCTGAGCCTGGTGCCTGTCATACCTGCTACCATCACCTGCTTATAACACTCCCGCACAATTATAAACTCTGCAGTATAGGGTTAATGGCCCTCACATTATACATCTGCTTCTCAACAGTCTTCTAATTCCTAATGATAATGAGCTAAAACCAGTTTTTGTTTTACTGCAAGCTGCAAAGTGAGTTTCCTCTTTGTTCACCAGTCTATTGTGCTGACATCTAGTGTACAATGTGAGAACTGCACTCATTCATGCATTATATCACCTCAAAGGCAATGACCGAAAAGTAAAAGTTTCACCAATTGTTAAAGTATTTCTATTTTGTGACCGGATCTAAGCTTGTGCATCTTGTCTCTGCAGGAACAGTTTACAGAGAATGTTTTGAGAATGGGACCTGGGCGACTTGGATGAACTACTCCCAGTGTGTGCCCATCCTGGACAACAAGGTGTGGAATCAATTATCCGAGACTGATAGAATGTGATTATTATGGGAGCTGCAGATCTGTTACTGAGAAGTGTTATAAAGTATCACAGTCAGTGCAGGGGGGAACACTGGGTGTTATATCTTATAGTCACAGATCATTTCATGTATACATATCAGAAACTGCACCAGCAGAATAGTGAGTGCAGCTCTGGGGCATAATACAGGATGTAACTTAGGATCAGTAATGTAATGTATGTACACAATGACTGCACCAGCAGAATAGTGAGTGCAGCTCTGGGGCATAATACAGGATGTAACTTAGGATCAGTAGTGTAATGTATGTACACAGTGATTGCACCAGCAGAATAGTGAGTGCAGCTCTGGAGTATAATACAGGATGTAACTCAGGATAGTAATGTAATGTATGTACACAGTGACTGCACCAGCAGAATAGTGAGTGCAGCTCTGGGGTATAATACAGGATGTAACTCAGGATCAGTAATGTAATGTATGTACACAGTGACTGCACCAGCAGAATAGTGAGTGCAGCTCTGGGGTATAATACAGGATGTAACTCCGGATCAGTAATGTAATGTATGTACACAGTGACTGCACCAGCAGAAGAGTGAGCGCAGCTCTGGGGTATAATACAGGATGTAACTCAGGATCAGTAATGTAATGTATGCACACAGTGACTGCACCAGCAGAATAGTGAGTGCAGCTCTGGGGTATAATACAGGATGTAACTCCGGATCAGTAATGTATGTACACAGTGACTGCACCAGCAGAATAGTGAGTGCAGCTCTGGGGTTTAATACAGGATATAACTTGGGATCAGTAATGTAATGCATGTACACAGTGACTGCAGCAGCAGAATAGTGAGTGCAGCTCTGGAGTATAATACAGGAGGTAACTCAGGATCAGTAATGTATGTACACAGTGACTGCACCAGCAGAATAGTGAGTGCAATTCTGGAGTATAATACAGGATGTAACTCAGGATCAGTAATGTAATGTATGTACACAGTGACTGCACCAGCAGAATAGTGAGTGCAGCTCTGGGGTATAATACAGGATGTAACTCAGGATAGTAATGTAATGTATGTACACAGTGACTGCACCAGCAGAATAGTGAGTGCAGCTCTGGAGTATAATACAGGGTGTAACTCAGGATCAGTAATGTAATGTATGTACACAGTGACTGCACCAGCAGAATAGTGAGTGCAGCTCTGGAGTATAATACAGGATGTAACTCAGGATAGTAATGTAATGTATGTACACAGTGACTGCACCAGCAGAATAGTGAGTGCAGCTCTGGAGTATAATACAGGATGTAACTCAGGATAGTAATGTAATGTATGTACACAGTGACTGCACCAGCAGAATAGTGAGTGCAGCTCTGGAGTATAATACAGGATGTAACTCAGGATAGTAATGTAATGTATGTACACAGTGACTGCACCAGCAGAATAGTGAGTGCAGCTCTGGAGTATAATACAGGATGTAACTCAGGATCAGTAATGTAATGTATGTACACAGTGACTGCACCAGCAGAATAGTGAGTGCAGCTCTGGAGTATAATACAGGATGTAACTCAGGATAGTAATGTAATGTATGTACACAGTGACTGCACCAGCAGAATAGTGAGTGCAGCTCTGGGGTATAATACAGAATGTAACTCAGGATCAGTAATGTAATGTATGTACACAGTGACTGCACCAGCAGAATAGTGAGTGCAACTCTGGAGTATAATACAGGATGTAACTCAGGATCAGTAATGTAATGTATGTACACAGTGACTGCACCAGCAGAATAGTGAGTGCAGCTCTGGGGTTTAATACAGGATGTAACTCAGGATCAGTAATGTAATGTATGTACACAGTGACTGCACCAGCAGAATAGTGAGTGCAGCTCTGGGGTTTAATACAGGATGTAACTCAGGATCAGTAATGTAATGTATGTACACAGTGACTGCACCAGCAGAATAGTGAGTGCAGCTCTGGGGTGTAATACAGGATGTACCGTAACTCAGGATCAGTAATGTAATGTATGTACACAGTGACTGCACTAGCAGAATAGTGAGTGCAGCTCTGGGGTATAATACAGGATTTAACTCAGGATCAGTAATGTAATGTATGTACACAGTGACTGCACCAGCAGAATAGTGAGTGCAGCTCTGGGTTTAATACAGGATATAACTTGGGATCAGTAATGTAATGTATGTACACAGTGACTGCACCAGCAGAATAGTGAGTGCAGCTCTGGAGGATAATACAGGATGTAACTCAGGATCAGTAATGTAATGTATGTACACAGTGACTGCACCAGCAGAATAGTGAGTGCAGATCTGGGGTTTAATACAGGATATAACTTGGGATCAGTAATGTAATATGTGCATCACCGACTGGGATCATATGTGCACACCGACTGCACCAGCAGAATAGTGAGTGCAGCTCTGGGGTATAATACAGGGTGTAACTCAGGATCAGTAATGTAATGTATGTACACAGTGACTGCACCAGCAGAATAGTGAGTGCAGCTCTGGAGTATAATGCAGGATGTAACTCAGGATCAGTAATGTAAAGTATGTGCACACCGACTGCACCAGCAGAATAGTGAGTGCAGCTCTGGGGTTTAATACAGGGTGTAACTCGGGATCAGTGCAGGATAAATCTACTGGCACCAAATAGAACCCAGACTGTAGCGTTGTTTTGCTCTTGGCATCTGTATTGGGCAGGAATGGGACTATTATGGTCTAGTTATATATGGGCCAGTGTTACAGCAAGGACTATTTAGTTTTTGGAAATGGCCGTGCACCTGATGCCTCTTCACCCTGTGATTATTAGTTTCACCGTAAATAGTCATAATGCCAACAGATATCACTCATCCCAAAATAACCTGCATCTATGATGATGAGATTATCCTGCAGGCCGGGATTATAATTACTGCTCCATAAACAGATTACTTGTCCTGCACGGAGCAGTCTCAGCCTGATGTAATCATGTTCTTGTCTCCAGCGGAAGTACGACCTGCATTACAAGATCGCCCTCATTATAAACTACCTGGGACACTGCATCTCCGTCCTGGCGCTGGTCATCGCCTTCCTGCTCTTCTTGTGCTTAAGGTAAGTGTCTTAATGATATGGAAGAACTTTGTCATCAGCCTGGAGATGAGCAAACAATGTGATTGGAGCAATTAATAGGAAATAGCCAGGGACAGGACTGGACTGAGAATCATCTGGTCCTCAAAGCGTTTTAGGTCATGACCTTATACCTGACCTTGTGCCCAGATTTCTTCAGGCTACTGAAGTTAATTTCCTTAAAGGGAATCTTTCAGGACAATCTTACTTTAAAAGCTAGTCTCACGGTTGTGTAGGTCTTGGTATAACAATAAGAATGATACCTGTTTTGTAGCAATCGGTTGTGCCAGTGCCGAGAAATCAAGATTTCGATTCACCTACAAATCAGCCTAGAAGTTCCTCGGGGGTGTGTCGATACACTCTGACTGCATAGACACGCCCCCAGTGCCACATGCCCCTCTCCTGATTGGTTTGTGACTTTAAAGCTTAATTTCTCATCACTGACACATCCGATTAAATCAAGACAGGTATCATTTGTATTGTTATAATGGGAGCTATTCAGCCGTACCACTAGCTTTAGCAGTAAATTCGAAGGTCCAGGAGCTGAGACCCCCACCAATCACTAGAATCTAGGAGCAGAGGCTGCCCTTGTCCAAAACTGAAGAAAGACTTTAAGGGATTTCTGTGGTGGCCATCTTCAGTCTCAGAATAGAGTGATGCTTGGCCGAGCTCTTCTGCTTGTTCATCGATCAATCAGGGTCCCAGCACCCGGACCACCACCAATCAAAACGTCTGAAACGTCTCACTGACCCAGCAAGAGCTTTCTAGCAGCAGGGTTACACTGTAGCCGGCCCAACGCCGGAAGTTCATTTCCCTCTCGTGTCTACGAGCAGTTTAGGTTTTTGTCACACAAGTCATTTTAAGGCCTATACATTTATTCATATTCGGTTATTCAAAAATATGTTACATGGGGCCTAATTTGTATGTCTTTGTCTGTTTTCAATTTTTGTATTTTTTGACATTATTGTAGAAAAATGTAAATAAAAAATAAGAAACTCCTGAGTGGTTTTCACTTTTTCTATCTTTTTGTTTTAAAGACCACAAAGAGCCATGAAAATACATTGTAATTGTGCTGCCCTTTCAGTTACAATTTTTTTTGTAATGGTTTGTACTGATGATGGCTTTCTTCTCTTTTTTTATCTTATTAATCTTTCTTTCTCCTTTTCTTTCTTTTTCTGCCTCTCGCTCTCTCTCAATTACTTTTTCCTTCTTTCTTTCTCTCTTCCTACATTCTTTTTTTCTTCCTCACTTCCTACTTTCTTTTTTCTTTCTTTTTTTCTTTCTTTCTTTCTTTCTTTGTTTCTTTTCTTTCTTTCTTTTTTCTCCCTTACTTCTCTCCTTTACTTCCTACTTTCTCCCTTATGTCCTGCTTTCTTTCTCCCTTCTTCCTTCTTTTTTCTCCCTTACTTCCTTCTTTCTTTTTTCTCCCTTATAATAATAATAATAATAATAATAATAATAATTTTATTTATATAGCGCCAACATATTCCGCAGCGCTTTACAAATTATAGAGGGGACTTGTACAGACAATAAACATTACATCATAACAGAAATACAGTTCAAAACAGATACCAGGAGGAGTGAGGGCCCTGCTGCTCGCAAGCTTACAAACTATGGGGAAAAGGGGAGACACGAGAGGTGGATGGTAACAATTGCTTTAGTTATTCGGACCAGCTATAGTGTAAGGCTCAGGTGTTCATGTAAAGCTGCATGAACCAGTTACCTGCCTAAGTATGTAGCAGTACAGACACAGAGGGCTAATACTGCATAAAGTGTATGAGAACATGATGCGAGGAACCTTTTTTTTTTATTTTTTTTTTTTATTATTAAATGAAAAAACACAAAAGAATTGTCCTAAAGCCAAATTAGATATACGGTAATTCCACACCAAATATATGTCTTTCTTTCTTTCTTTCTTTCTTTCTTTCTTTTTCTCCCTTACATCTTTCTTTCTTTCTTTCTTTCTTTCTTTCTTTCTTTCTATTTTCTCCCTTATGTCTTTCTTTCTTTTTTTTTCTCCCTTACTTCTCTCCTTTACTTCCTACTTTCTCCCTTATGTCCTGCTTTCTTTCTTTCTCCCTTCTTCCTTCTTTCTTTCTACCTACCATACTTCCTTCTTTTTTTTTCCCTTACTTCCCTCTTTCTTTTTTTCTCCCTCGTGTCCTTCTTTCTTTCTTTCTTTCTTTCTTTCTTTCTTTCTTTCTTTCTTTCTTTCTTTCTTTCTTTCTTTCTTTCTTTCTTTCTTTCTTTCTTTCCTAGAAAGGCTAGAACATTGGACCATTTCATCTATAAATACATTTAAATTATTGTTGGCTTTTCACTGTGACTGTGATCTGCCTGCACCCTAGGGCTAAGACCAGGCAGCTCCTGCTTCCTCCAGTAACCCACCACCGGTGATCCCATGATCCCATGATCGCTGGGACTGGAGCCGTAAACATGGGTAGCGCATCCTACGCTGTCATAGCGGGCTGTTAGTGCTTACATAGGTGGTCTCATCCCCTGTCACCATATAATTCTCATTTATTATCCAGATCAGCTGCTCTGTCGGACTTCAACTGTCCATGGATTTGATCTCCATAATAATTTATAAGGCCTCTGAGGGTTGTGGTCTCATCAATTACACAGGACCTTATTTTAAATACTCTTGTTGTTACTATTCTAATGCTATGATTTGTAGGGGGGTGTTACGTATAGCAATACCACGTGTGCAGTTATTTTCAATGTGTATTGCCTGTTGCTCTCACGATTTTGCTAGTAAACTTTTTCTTTAATGACGACCTCTTTGACACATTGTAAAGTAGAAGAGAACGTGCAAAAAGTATCAGAAATAACGACTCACAAGCAAAGATCAAATGTAGTTTTCAATCTCCTTTATCTCAAAAGACACAGAAGAAATACACAGACAAGTAACAGAAGAGTGTAATACATCAGCGCTGTACAGGACGCCTGACTGGAAGGATCAAAGAGACTCGTCGTGATGTCAGGAAAATGGGGAAAACTAGAAAACTAGAGATAAAAATTGTCAGATCCAGGCAGAACAAACTGCAGAAAAAAGGAAACATGTAGGATGGAAATGTTCTCTATAAACTTTTATAATTCCATAAATATAAAGAATATTCTTATTGAAGAATATAACTACGGTACTATAATACTGCCCCATATGTCTAAGAATATAACTACTATAATACTGCCCCATATGTACAATAATATAACTACTATAATACTGCTCCTATGTACAAGAATATAACTACTATAATACTGCTCCTATGTACAAGAATATAACTACTATAATACTGCCCCTATGTACAAGAATATAACTACTATAATACTGCTCCTATGTACAAGAATATAACTACTATAATGTTGCTCCCTATGTACAAGAATATAACTACTATAATACTGCCCCCTATGTACAAGAATATAACTACTATAATACTGCCCCTATGTACAAGAATATAACTACTATAATACTGCTCCTATGTACAAGAATATAACTACTATAATACTGCTCCTATGTCCAGGAATATAACTACTATAATACTGCCCCCTATGTACAAGAATATAACTACTATAATACTGCCCCTATGTACAATAATATAACTACTATAATACTGCTCCTATGTACAAGAATATAACTACTATAATACTGCTCCTATGTACCAGAATATAACTACTATAATACTGCCCCTATGTACAATAATATAACTACTATAATACTGCTCCTATGTACAAGAATATAACTACTATAATACTGCTCCTATGTACAAGAAGATAACTACTATAATACTGCTCCTATGTACAAGAATATAACTACTATAATACTGCTCCTATGTCCAAGAATATAACTACTATAATACTGCCCCCTATGTACAAGAATATAACTACTATAATACTGCCCCCTATGTACAAGAATATAACTACTATAATACTGCCCCTATGTACAATAATATAACTACTATAATACTGCTCCTATGTACAAGAATATAACTACTATAATACTGCTCCTATGTACAAGAATATAACTACTATAATACTGCCCCCTATGTACAAGAATATAACTACTATAATACTGCCCCTATGTACAATAATATAACTACTATAATACTGCCCCTATGTACAAGAATATAACTACTATAATACTGCTCCTATGTACAAGAATATAACTACTATAATACTGCCCCCTATGTACAAGAATATAACTACTATAATACTGCCCCTATGTACAATAATATAACTACTATAATACTGCCCCTATGTACAAGAATATAACTACTATAATACTGCCCCTATGTACAATAATATAACTTCTATAATACTGCTCCTATGTACAAGAATATAACTACTATAATACTGCTCCTATGTACAAGAATATAACTACTATAATACTGCTCCTATGTACAAGAATATAACTACTATAATGTTGCTCCCTATGTACAAGAATATAACTACTATAATACTGCCCCCTATGTACAAGAATATAACTACTATAATACTGCCCCTATGTACAAGAATATAACTACTATAATACTGCCCCCTATGTACAAGAATATAACTACTATAATACTTCTCCTATGTACAAGAATATAACTACTATAATACTGCTCCTATGTCCAAGAATATTACTACTATAATACTGCCCCCTATGTACAAGAATATAACTACTATAATACTGCCCCTATGTACAATAATATAACTACTATAATACTGCTCCTATGTACAAGAATATAACTACTATAATACTGCTCCTATGTACAAGAATATAACTACTATAATACTGCTCCTATGTACAAGAATATAACTACTATAATACTGCTCCCTATGTACAAGAATATAACTACTATAATGTTGCCCCCTATGTACAAGAATATAACTACTATAATACTGCTCCCTATGTACAAGAATATAACTACTATAATACTGCTCCCTATGTACAAGAATATAACTACTATAATACTGCTCCCTATGTACAAGAATATAACTACTATAATACTGCCCCTATGTACAATAATATAACTACTATAATACTGCTCCTATGTACAAGAATATAACTACTATAATACTGCTCCTATGTACAAGAATATAACTACTATAATACTGCTCCTATGTACAAGAATATAACTACTATAATGTTGCTCCCTATGTACAAGAATATAACTACTATAATACTGCCCCCTATGTACAAGAATATAACTACTATAATACTGCCCCTATGTACAAGAATATAACTACTATAATACTGCCCCCTATGTACAAGAATATAACTACTATAATACTTCTCCTATGTACAAGAATATAACTACTATAATACTGCTCCTATGTCCAAGAATATTACTACTATAATACTGCCCCCTATGTACAAGAATATAACTACTATAATACTGCCCCTATGTACAATAATATAACTACTATAATACTGCTCCTATGTACAAGAATATAACTACTATAATACTGCTCCTATGTACAAGAATATAACTACTATAATACTGCTCCTATGTACAAGAATATAACTACTATAATACTGCTCCCTATGTACAAGAATATAACTACTATAATGTTGCCCCCTATGTACAAGAATATAACTACTATAATACTGCTCCCTATGTACAAGAATATAACTACTATAATACTGCTCCCTATGTACAAGAATATAACTACTATAATGTTGCCCCCTATGTACAAGAATATAACTACTATAATACTGCTCCCTATGTACAAGAATATAACTACTATAATGTTGCCCCCTATGTACAAGAATATAATTACTATAATACTGCTCCCTATGTACAAGAATATAACTACTATAATACTGCTCCTATGTACAAGAATATAACTACTATATTACTGCTCCTATGTACAAGAATATACTATAATACTGCCCCTATGTACAAGAATATAACTACTATAATACTGCCCCTATGTACAAGAATATAACTACTATAATACTGCTCCTATGTACAAGAATATAACTATTATAATACTGCTCCTATGTACAAGAATATAACTACTATAATACTGCCCCTATGTACAAGAATATAACTACTATAATACTGCCTCTATGTACAAGAATATAACTACTATAATACTCCTCCTATGTACAAGAATATAACTACTATAATACTGCTCCTATGTACAAGAATATAACTACTATAATACTGCTCCCTATGTACAAGAATATAACTACTATAATACTGCTCCTATGTACAAGAATATAACTACTATAATACTGCTCCTATGTACAAGAATATAACTACTATAATACTGCTCCCTATATGCAAGAATATAACTACTATAATACTGCTCCTATGTACAAGAATATAACTACTATAATACTGCTCCCTATGCACAAGAATGAGTTGGTACACATGCAGTACATAAACGCATGTTCACATCAGTCATAAAACATATGAGACCTTGTTTTTTGCGGGACCAGATGACGTTTTCAGCTATACCATTTTTATTTATATTCATCTGTTTGTTCACGTTTTATTCTACTTTTTTCCAGTGGTATGAGGATAAAGCATACTCTGCTACATTTTTTCTGTGTTTTTTTTAATGGCATTCCCTGAATGGGTTAACTAGTGACAATTTTGTACACCAGGTTTTTCTGGATGCGGCAATACCAAATATATGTACCGTTTATTTTTTATTTTTAAACATAAAAATGTGTATTTAGTAGTGTAATGTTTTTATTGTTATTATTATTATATAATTTTTTTATATCTTTTTGTTTATTTTAATTAGTCCCTCTATATGACATTCCCATTTTTTATTTTTATTGCAGGTATAATGCATTGCAGTGCGTTCTATCTATACTGAATGCTCCTGAGACCATGCAGTGACCGTTTAACTTGCACCTCACATTTTTATATGAATTTCATGTCTCTCTTCCTAGGAGTATTAGATGTCTTCGGAATATCATTCATTGGAATTTAATTACAACCTTCATCTTAAGGAACATCATGTGGTTCCTTCTACAAATGATCGATCATAACATCCATGAAAAGAATGAGGTATGGAAATATAAACTACTAATTATCACTAGAGTTTCCAGGAGAACAGTAAATTAACAAGTAACAATGATGTAAACTCTTCTGGAACTAAGCAGAGTATAATAAATGATAGAGTATTTACAAATAAATTACAAATGTCACATACATGGCAATTTTGATCCTGAGTTACAGTGGGGCAAAAAAGTATTTAGTCAGTCAGCAATAATGCAAGTTCCACCACTTAAAAAGATGAGAGGCGTCTGTAATTTACATCATAGGTAGACCTCAACTATGGGAGACAAACTGAGAAAAAAAAATCCAGAAAATCACATTGTCTGTTTTTTTAACATTTTATTTGCATATTATGGTGGAAAATAAGTATTTGGTCAGAAACAAACAATCAAGATTTCTGGCTCTCACAGACCTGTAACTTCTTCTTTAAGAGTCTCCTCTTTCCTCCACTCATTACCTGTAGTAATGGCACCTGTTTAAACTTGTTATCAGTATAAAAAGACACCTGTGCACACCCTCAAACAGTCTGACTCCAAACTCCACTATGGTGAAGACCAAAGAGCTGTCAAAGGACACCAGAAACAAAATTGTAGCCCTGCACCAGGCTGGGAAGACTGAATCTGCAATAGCCAACCAGCTTGGAGTGAAGAAATCAACAGTGGGAGCAATAATTAGAAAATGGAAGACATACAAGACCATTGATAATCTCCCTCGATCTGGGGATCCACGTAAAATCCCACCCCGTGGGGTCAGAATGATCACAAGAACGGTGAGCAAAAATCCCAGAACCACGCGGGGGGACCTAGTAAATGAACTGCAGAGAGCTGGGACCAATGTAACAAGGCCTACCATAAGTAACACACTACGCCACCGTGGACTCAGATCCTGTAGTGCCAGACGTGTCCCACTGCTTAAGCCAGTACATGTCCGGGCCCGTCTGAAGTTTGCTAGAGAGCATTTGGATGATCCAGAGGAGTTTTGGGAGAATGTCCTATGGTCTGATGAAACCAAACTGGAACTGTTTGGTAGAAACACAACTTGTCGTGTTTGGAGGAAAAAGAATACTGAGTTGCATCCATCAAACACCATACCTACTGTAAAACATGGTGGTGGAAACATCATGCTTTGGGGCTGTTTCTCTGCAAAGGGGCCAGGACGACTGATCCGGGTACATGAAAGAATGAATGGGGCCATGTATCGTGAGATTTTGAGTGCAAACCTCCTTCCATCAGCAAGGGCATTGAAGATGAAACGTGGCTGGGTCTTTCAACATGACAATGATCCAAAGCACACCGCCAGGGCAACGAAGGAGTGGCTTCGTAAGAAGCATTTCAAGGTTCTGGAGTGGCCTAGCGAGTCTCCAGATCTCAACCCTATAGAAAACCTTTGGAGGGAGTTGAAAGTCCGTGTTGCCAAGCGAAAAGCCAAAAACATCACTGCTCTAGAGGAGATCTGCATGGAGGAATGGGCCAACATACCAACAACAGTGTGTGGCAACCTTGTGAAGGCTTACAGAAAACGTTTGACCTCTGTCATTGCCAACAAAGGATATATTACAAAGTATTGAGATGAAATTTTGTTTCTGACCAAATACTTATTTTCCACCATAATATGCAAATAAAATGTTAAAAAAACAGACAATGTGATTTTCTGGATTTTTTTTTCTCAGTTTGTCTCCCATAGTTGAGGTCTACCTATGATGTAAATTACAGACGCCTCTCATCTTTTTAAGTGGTGGAACTTGCACTATTGCTGACTGACTAAATACTTTTTTGCCCCACTGTACATCCTGCATTATACTCCAGAGCTGCACTCACTATTCTGCTGGTGCAGTCACTGTGTACATACATTACATTACTGATCCTGAGCTACATCCTGTATTATACTCCAGAGTTGCACTCACTATTCTGCTGGTGCAGTCACTGTGTGCATACATTACATTACTGATCCTGAGTTACATCCTGTATTATACTCCAGAGCTGCACTCACTATTCTGCTGGTGCAGTCACTGTGTACATACATTACATTACTGATCCTGAGTTACATCCTGTATTATACTCCAGAGCTGCACTCACTATTCTGCTGGTGCAGTCACTGTGTACATACATTACATTACTGATCCTGAGTTACATCCTGTATTATACTCCAGAGCTGCACTCACTATTCTGCTGGTGCAGTCACTGTGTACATACATTACATTACTGATCCTGAGTTACATCCTGTATTATACTCCAGAGCTGCACTCACTACTCTGCTGGTGCAGTCACTGTGTACATACATTACATTACTGATCCTGAGTTACATCCTGTATTATACTCCAGAGCTGCACTCACTATTCTGCTGGTGCAGTCACTGTGTACATACATTACATTACTGATCCTGAGTTACATCCTGTATTATACTCCAGAGCTGCACTCACTATTCTGCTGGTGCAGTCACTGTGTACATACATTACTGATCCTGAGTTACATCCTGTATTATACTCCAGAGCTGCACTCACTATTCTGCTGGTGCAGTCACTGTGTACATACATTACATTACTGATCCTGAGTTACATCCTGTATTATACTCCAGAGCTGCACTCACTATTCTGCTGGTGCAGTCACTGTGTACATACATTACTGATCCTGAGTTACATCCTGTATTATACTCCAGAGCTGCACTCACTGTTCTGCTGGTGCAGTCACTGTGTACATACATTACTGATCCTGAGTTACATCCTGTATTATACCCCAGAGCTGCACTCACTATTCTGCTGGTGCAGTCACTGTGTACATACATTACATTACTGCTGTCATCACTGTGCTCTATAAAGTTTGAGCTCCTGCGCTGGAGAGACGTTTCCCTTACATCTGATTACATAACTTGAATGACACTTCCCTGAACTCCTTTGCAGACACTGAACAAGCAGCAGATTCTGATGGTGAAAGTTCTGCAATTTCTGAAATTTTCAGTTGAAGCTGGATACATTTTTTTTTTTATGCTTTAATAGGTGGGGTCACGGTCTCCACCTGCACACGATACATGTTGTGCCCCCATTTATCAGCCCATATTAGTCATCATTATACTTGGTGCAGTCAGGGTTAATTGATCCTTTATGTACTATATCCCTTTTTCTCTTTTGAGACCTCATGTGACCTTCAGAGCGTCCTTCACAGTCCTAAGAAATCCACTTCTTATAAATGCCCTTTATTTCCCGTCTTCATCTCGGCCTATTCATTGCACATCTTAGTCACCTCCATTCAGTGCATCATTGTGGATGTGCCCCCGCTATACTGACACGCGGCGATGTTGGTGCCGTCTATTACACCATTGTTGGGTGCAGATAATAGATAATCCGGATAATGGGAGATGTAAAGCCTCACCCGGAGAATAGAGCAGCTTTGTCCTGGGCGTCAGTACAAGGATGATGCGATAAAGCTCCGTGCAGAACATTGTACAAAGACTGTAAAAAAGATCAAAAAAGTTTGAAAGCAAAAATTGCAAGTGTGACAAAAAGCCGTGACATTCCTGCATTATGGGATGTGCCAATATTTACAAATGTAAACCGTTGATCTGTGCTCATAATGCCTCTTCTCTCATACATATTAGGTAGTAAATATCTCACCCCATCCCAGGTCTCGCTCCATCAGAGTAGTCTGACTCCAAATTCCCCATTTTGCTATGAAAATGGTATGGTTTGTATTATTTAAAGGGTAACTCTATGTTTTGTACCTCAATCCAGTAGTGTAGTGTGGATTGCCGGCTCCCATGGCCAAGCAAGTGTTTAGCTCCCCCTAATCCACAGACTGTTTAGACTTTGAGTCCCTTCCACCAGGTCATCATTGTAACTGTTCTAAACACAAACACATGTAATGTATCTTAAGAAAATACTGATGTGATTATAGTTTGCCCTTTGTGGACCATCTTGGATATTTGCTGGGACTGTTCTACGTGTTATCTGCCTGTTTTGTGGTTAAAAAAAAAGTATTGCCACACTGTTTTACCCTCACCCTGTGTTGTCTGAGTGGTATTATGCCCATGTTAAAGGGAGAGCTGGCGTGCGGTGGGGCAATCCCTGGTCCATGCGCCCCCGGTGTCTCCATCTCTGTGATTGCCATACTAAATTCTGTTAATAATTCCTTTTATTTTACGTAATTGTATATGCTGTATTGTTTTGTCCCCTTTGTAAAATCTTTTGTTTATTTTTTTATAAACACTGCCTATCATTCTGGATTAAATAAATAAAACATAATAGTTCTGTTCTTTTTGTTCTGTAAACCGCACCCAAAAGCCATATGCTACCAGAACCAGAACTAGGCCTCCAGTCAGCCTGTATAAAAATGACTGGTGGTGGCAGCGACTAGTTCTTGGGTTATCGTGGAGCTAGCCATGACAGTACTGAAGGTTTATACACATATTCCATGCGTGGGAATCTGAGGTATATATACCATACGCTCACTGTTAGTTTCCCGATAACCAGCCTTAGTGGAAACAGCCGCAGCTTCATCCGTTAATTGTTGGTCAATGGTGTAATTGTCCGGACGATAGGGGGCAGCAGAGAGGTTTCCGTGACATAAAGATAACAGCGTGGCTGGTTGAGTTACGACCCCCCCCAGGCGGTGGTCTTTGACAATTTGGGGCAACTCTGGGATTCTAAGTGACCCCTGCGGTCTGTCACTTGACAATTGGTGGCAGCGGTGGGATCTGCGTGACCCCTCCGGTGTCCCGTCCTTGACACTAGAGCATAAGATACAATGTAACTCTGGATCTGTACATAAATACAGGGAATGACGTGTTCTCTTTTATTTACACGTGGATTGTTATTTACTATCAGGAATAGTGCACACTGATGACACTGGATCCCTACTCTGTTAATCTCCCCCCAGATTTCAGTCCCTCTTGACAGCTCCAGAAGTTTCCACTCTACAAATTATTTCATCTTATATCAATCAAAATATGTTTCTGAAGCCGAAGATTCTCATTTACACCGAATGTATAATTAAAATCCACGCTACGTACACATTCATTTCAGAATGCAAAAAGTGATTATTAACCTTTTTTTCCTCCAAACCAGTTCCTCTCCTACAGTATCCTCTGTCCCAGGACCTTTTGCCCCCCTTGTCATACATAAAAGGGGCTTTGGGGAGGTAATAAAAAATGCAAAACGTGTACCCACATATTACCAACAGATATAGTCCGTGTACCAAAAACAAATCAGGACTTTAAGGTCATGGGTTCCTTTTCTTGTACATCCTCCAACGTGGTGTACATGATATGAGGTACCCTGGAAGTATTTATATAGGGGAAACTATGCAAAGACTACAAACTAGGATGAATCTACACAGACACACAATCAGGAATGAAATGGACACACCAGTGGGAAAACATTTCTCTCGACCTGGACACAGTATGACAGATTTAAAAGTCTTAATACTAAAAGGTCATTTTAAGGTCCACAGGGAAAGAAAAATTTGGAAATACAAACTAATGAAGATGTTTAATTCGTTGACACTAGGACTTAATTTAATACTTGGATTTATGAGTCACTACCTGGATACAATTCACACCTCCACCTGACATACTCCAGATAACTAAGAATATTATTCCCACTGCCTCTCCATTTGTAAGAAAATGCCTAATTTGATTACTTTGGCTTATCTTTAGGAGACATCACACTTCCCACCCTCTAACAAATGTCCTACTGTAGTAAATGTTGTGCTTGTTTCTTATTAATCTATTTGTATTCTTGCCTGAAGAAGGAGCCACTGTGCTCGGTTCTTATTAATCTATTTGTAATCTTGCCTGAAGAAGGAGCCTCTGTGCTCTGAAAGCTGCAGACATATTATTTTCTGGTTCGCCAATAAAGGTATCACTCCTAGAATACTTCTGTCATCATTGGGCAGAAAAGTATTCACATCGATTTTTCTGGCCAACACGGGACCACAATACAATTTGTTATTGTACATCACAAAGAATACTTGTAACAGAAAAATCTGATTTAAACAGTAAGTCATTTTCTGACATCACATTCCCTGTATCATATTATATCTTAGGTCTCCATTTGTTTTCAGATTTGGTGCCGATGCATCACAACTATTTATAATTACTTTGTGGTGACCAACTTTTTCTGGATGTTCGTTGAAGGTTGCTACCTCCATACGGCCATAGTGATGACTTACTCTACGGACAAACTGCGCAAGTGGGTCTTCCTTTTTATAGGATGGTGTAAGTAGGAGCTTTACTTTTCTGAATGTTTAGTGTGTTATATATGTATATTATTATATCTGTATATATATAAAGTATAGTATGGGAAAATAAAAAATTTTTTCAGAATTTATGGACTGCTGGCAACTTTTTCCACTTTCTGCTGTTATGGTATATTTTATGCTGTTATACCCATATCTATATACGTAGATATAGCTATGCATATAATGTGTGTATTATACATACAGTTAGGTCCATATATATTTGGACACAGACAACATTTTTCTAATTTTGGTTATAGACATTACCACAATGAATTTTAAACAAAACAATTCAGATGTAGTTGAAGTTCAGACTTTCAGCTTTCATTTGAGGGTATCCACATTAAAATTGGATGAAGGGTTTAGGAGTTTCAGCTCCTTAACATGTGCCACCCTGTTTTTAAAGGGACCAAAATTAATTGGACAGATTCAATAATTTTAAATAAAATGTTAATTTTTAGCACTTGGTTGAAAACCCTTTGTTGGCAACGACTGCCTGAAGTCTTGAACTCATGGACATCACCAGACGCTGTGTTTCCTCCTTTTTGATGCTCTGCCAGGCCTTCACTACGGTGGTTTTCAGTTGCTGTTTGTTTGTGGCCTTTCTGTCTGAAGTTTAGTCTTTAACAAGTGAAATGCTGCTCAATTGGGTTGAGATCAGGTGACTGACTTGGCCATTCAAGAATATTCCACTTCTTTGCTTTGATAAACTCCTGGGTTGCTTTGGCTTTATGTTTTTGGTCATTGTCCATCTGTAGTATGAAACGACGACCAATCAGTTTGGCTGCATTTGGCTGGATCTGAGCACACAGTATGGCGGCTCTGAAGACCTCAGAATTCATTCTGCTGCTTCTGTCCTGTGTCACATCATCAATAAACACTAGTGACCCAGTGCCACTGGCAGCCATGCATGCCCGCGCCATCACACTGCCTCCGCCGGGTGTTACAGATGATGCGGTATGCTTTGGATCATGAGCTGTACCACGCCTTCACCATACTTTTCTCTTTCCATCATTCTGGTAGAGGTTGATCTTGGTTTCATCTGTCCAAAGAATGTTCTTCCAGAACTGGGCTGGCTTTTCTAGGTGTTTTTTTAGCATAGTCCAGCCTAGCCTTTTTATTCTTGATGCTTATGAGTGGCTGCACCGTGCAGTGAACCCTCTGTATTTACTTTTGTGCAGTCTTCTCTTTATGGTAGATTTGGATATTGATCCGCCGACCTCCTGGAGAGTGTTGGTCACTTGGTTGGCTGTTGTGAAGGGGTTTCTCTTCACCATGGAGATTATTCTGCGATCATCCACCATTGTTGTCTTCCGTGGGCGCCCAGGTCTTTTTGCATTGATGAGTTCCCCAGTGCTTTCTTTCTTTCTCAGGATGTACCAAACTGTAGATTTTGCCACTCCTAATATTGTAGCAATTTCTCGGTTGGGTTTTTTTCTGTTTTCGCAGCTTAAGGATGGCTTGTTTCACCTGCATGGAGAGCTCCTTTGACCGCATGTTTACTTCACAGCAAAACCTTCCAAATGCAGCACCACACCTCAAATTAACTCCAGGCCTTTTATCTGCTTAACTGAGAATGACATAATGAAGGGATTGCCCACACGTGTCCATGAAATAGCCTTGGAGTCAATTGTCCAATTACTTTTGGTCCCTTTAAAAACAGGGTGGCACATGTTAAGGAGCTGAAACTCCTAAACCCTTCATCCAATTTTAATGTGGATACCCTCAAATGAAAGCTGAAAGTCTGAACTTCAACTGCATCTGAATTGTTTTGTTTAATATTCATTGTGGTAATGTCTATAACCAAAATTAGAAAAATGTTGTCTCTGTCCAAATATATATGGACCTAACTGTCTATAAGTAACGTGGATATAAAATGTTTACACACCCCTGTTATGGTGACCAGTTTTTCCAATGTAAAAATTTTAGACCAAGAAGAATGATTTCAGAACTTTTCCCACCTTTAATGCTGCCAATGCTGTATAAATCCAGTTAGAAACAAACAAATCATTTCTGGTAAAAACAGAAAAATAAAGTACTAAGCTAATGTGGTTGCATAAAATATGCACACCCTTAAACTTTTTTGAAGTACCCTTTGAATTTATGGCAGCATTCATTGTTTTGGGGCTGGAGTCTATCAGCATGGCACATCTAGAATTGGCGATCTTTTCCCACTCCTCCCATCAGATCAGCCGACATCTCCTGTGCACAGCGCCCTCTTCAGGTCACCCTGTTGTCCTGAAAGTTGAAATTCCTCTTTATCTTCAGCTTTTTAGCAGAGACCTGAAAGTTTTTTAATGCAATATTGACTGACATTTGGGAACTTTTCATAATTGCCAAAACCTTAACTAAAGCCAAAGTTGTAGCGGTCAAAAAACACACCTAAAGCATAATGCTTTCCCCAAAAGTCTCTATGGCATATATGAAAAGACCAATGCTATTAAAGGCTTGCAGTAATTGTGGGCCCACTGTCCAGTGTGTAAACTCACCTATGGCAAGTAACAGGTGTGAGAAACATGATGATCACCCCTGAAACCAGATAAAAAGGGGAGACGTTGCCTCAATCTTTGCATTATATGTCTGTGTGTGCAACACTAAGCATGGAGAACAGAAAGAGGAGAAGAGAAATGTCCGAGGATTTGAGAAGCAAAATTGTTGAAAAATATTAACAATCTCACGGTTACAAGTCCATCTCTAGAGATCTTGATGTTCCTTTGTCCATGGTTCCTCAGCACAGGCTGTGCAGCATGTCTCACCCAGTCCAGACCCCCCTCTTTACTTCTGCTCACCGGGCCCCATTACTTCTGCTCTCCGGGCCCCATACACCAGTAATGGCAGTCATGCCCTGATGGTGACCCTGTCCATGCCACTTTCTGATCTCTTTTTATTCCATTCTTTTGAGGAGGCAAAGTAACCACAAGACACCGATTCCTCAATTTTTTTTTTTTTTTTCCTTTTTAACATTTCAGTTAAATATTAAGATAATGTATTCATTTGGACAGTTACGCTCCCAGGGATAACAAAAACTAAAAAAGCTAGTTATCCCCTTTCCAAGTTTCTACTATAAAATGAGGTGTCATTGATATTTATATTAACCCCTTAAGCCCCGAGGGTGATTTGCACGTTAATGATCGGGCCAGTTTTTAAAATTCTGACCACTGTCCCTTTATGAGGCTATAACTCTGGAACACTTCAACTGATCCCGGTGATTCTGACATTGTTTTCTCGAGATATATTGTACTTCATGATAGTGGTAACATTTCTTTGATATTACCTGCGTTTATTTAAATTTATTTCACAATTTTCCAACTTTGAATTTTTATGCCCTTAAATCACAGAGATATGTCACACAAAATACTTAATAAGTAACATTTTCCACATGTCTACTTTACATCAGCACAATTTTGGAACCCAATTTTTTTTGTTAGGTTAGGGAGTTATAAGGGTTAAAATTTGACCAGCAATTTCTAATTTTTACAACACCTTTTTTTTTTAGGGACCACATCACATTTGAAGTCATTTTGAGGGGTCTATATGATAGAAAATAACCAAGTGTGACACTTCTAAAAACTGCACCCCTCAAGGTGCTCAAAACCACACTCAAGAAGTTTATTAACCCTTCTGGTGCTTCACAGGAATTTTTTGGAATGTTTAAATAAAAATGAACATTTAATTTTTTTTCACTAAAAATTTACTTCAGCTCCAATTTGTTTTATTTTAACAAGGGTAACAGGAGAAAATGGACCCCAAAAGTTGTTTTACAATTTGACTTGAGTACCCGATACCCCATATGTGGGGTAAACCACTGTTTGGGCGCATGGCAGAGCTCAGAAGGGTAGGAGCGCTATTTGACTTTTCAATGCAAAATTGGCTGGAATTGAGATGGGACGCCATGTTGCGTTTGGAGATCCCCTGATGTGCCTAAACATTGAAGCCCCCCATAAGTGACACCATTTTGGAAAGTAGATCCCTAAGGAACTTATCTAGATGTGTGGTGAGCACTTTGACCCACCAAGTGCTTCACAGAAGTTTATAATGCAGAGCCGTAAAAATAAAAAAATCATATTTTTTCACAAAATGATCTTTTCGCCCTCAATTTTTTATTTTCCTAAGGGTAAGAGAAGAAATTTGACCCCAAAAGTTGTTGTGCAATTTGTTCTGAGTACACTAATACCCTATATGTGGGGGTAAACCACTGTTTGGACGCATGGCAGAGCTCAGAAGGGAAGGAGCGCCGTTTGACTTTTCAATGCAAAATGGTCTGGAATTGAGATTGGACACCATGTTGCGTTTGGAGAGCCCCTGATGTGCGTAAACATTGAAACCCCCCACAAGTGACACCATTTTGGAAAGTAGACCCCCTCAGGATCTTATCTAGATGTGTTGTGAGAGTTTTGAACCCCCAAGTGTTTCACTACAGTTTATGACGCAGAGCCGTGAAAATAAAAAAAAAATTTCCACAAAAATTATTTTTTATCCCCCAGTTTTGTATTTTCCCAAGGGTAACAGGAGAATCTGGACCCCAAAAGTTGTTGTGCAATTCGCCCTGAGTACGCTGATACCCCATATGTGGGGGTAACCACCGTTTGGGCGCATGGCAGTGCTCGGAAGGGAAGGAGCGCCATTTGGAATGCAGACTTAGATGGATTGGTCTGCAGGCGTCACGTTGCATTTGCAGAGCCCCTGATGTACCTAAACAGTAAAAAAAAAAAAACACAAATGACCCCATATTGGAACCTATACCCCCCAAGGAACTTATTTAGATGTGTTGTGAGAACTTGAACCCGCAAGTATTTCACTACAGTTTATAACGCAGAGCCCTGAAAATAAAAAATCATTTTATTCCTACAAAAATGTTTTTTTACCCCCAAATTTTTATTTTCCCAAGTGTAACAAGAGAAATTGGACCCCAGAGGTTGTTGTCCAATTTGTCGTGCGTACGCTGATACCCCATATGTGGGAGTAAACCTCTGTTTGGGCACACGGGGGAGCTTGGAAGGGAAGGAGCACTGTTTTACTTTTTCAACGCAGAATTGGCTGGAATTGAGATCGGACGCCATGTCGCGTTTGGAGAGCCCTGATGTGCCTAAACAGTAGAAACCCCCTGTTTTAATTGAAACCCTAACCCAAACACACACCAACCAATCCTAACCAACTAATCCCAACCACACCCCTAACCCCAACTCCAACACACCCCTAACCCTAATCCCAACCATAACCCTAACCACACCCCTAACCCTAATCTCAACCGTAAATGTAATCCAAACCCTAACCCTAGCCCCAACCCTAACCCTAGCCCTAACCCTAGCCCTAACCCTAGCCCTAACCATAATGGGAAAATGGAAATACATTTTTTTAATTTTTTTATTTTTCCCTATCTAAGGGGGTGATGAATGGGGGTTTGATTTTCTTTTATAGCGGGTTTTTTAGCGGATTTTTATGACTGGCAGCCGTCACACACTAAAAGACAGACACTTTTTATTGCAAAAAATATTTTTTGCGTTACCACATTTTGAGAGCTATAATTTTTCCATATTTTGGTCCACAGAGTCATGTGAGGTCTTGTTTTTTGTGGGACGAGTTGACGTTTTTATTGGTAACATTTTCGGGCACGTGGCATTTTTTGATCGCTTTTTATTCTGATTTTTGTGAGGCAGTATGACCAAAAACCAGCTATTCATGAATTTCTTTTGGGGGAGGCATTTATACCGTTCCGCATTTGATAAAATGGATAAAGCAGTTTTATTCTTCGGGTCAGTACGATTACAGCGATACCTCAGTTATATCTTTTATGTTTTGGCACTTTTATACGATAAAAACAATTTTATAGAAAAAATAATTATTCTTGCATCGCTTTATTCTGAGGACTATAACTTTTTTATTTTTCTGCTGATGATGCTGTATGGCTCGTTTTTTGCGGGATAAGATGACGTTTTCAGCGGTACCATGGTTATTTATATTCGTCTTTTTTATCGCGTGCTATTCCACTTTTTGTTCGGCGGTATGATAATAAAGCGTTGTTTTTTGCCTCGTTTTTTTTTTTACGGGGTTCGCTGAAGGGGCTAACTAGTGGGACAGTTTTATAGGTCGGGTCGTTACGGACTTGGTGATACTAAATATGTGTACTTTTATTGTTTTGATTTTTTTATTTAGATAAAGAAGTGTATTTATGGGAATAATCTTGTTTTTTTTTCTTTATTTAGGAATTTATTTTTTTTTCGTAACTAAATATTTTTTTTTTTACTTTATAACATTGCCCCAGGGGAGGCATCATGCTATAAGGTCAGATTGCTGATCTGATACTTTACAGAGCACTGTGTCAGATCAGCGATCTGACGTGCACTGCTCCTGGCTTACCAGCGCCTGCTCTGAGCACGCACTTGGTAAGCCACCTCCCTGCAGGACCCGGATGCAGCCCTGCGGCCATTTTGGATCCGGGGCCTGCAGGGAGAGGAAGGTTTGAGACCCTCGGAGCGACGCGATCACATCGCGTTGCTCCGAGGGTCTCAGGGAAGCCCGCAGGGAGCCCCCTCCCTGCGCGATGCTTCCCTATACCGCCGGAACACTGCAATCATATTTGATCGCAGTGTGCCGGGGGTTAATGTGCCGGGGGCGGTCCGTGACCGCTCCTGGCACATAGTGCCGGATGTCGGCTGCGATAATCAGCTGACTCCTGGCCGTGACCGGCCACACTCCCCCCGTGAGCGCGGCCGATCGCTATGACGTACTATCCTGTCCCTGGAAATTAAGTCCCAGGTCACCTTGACGGGATAGTATGTCAAATGGGATTAAGGGGTTAAATAGCAATTCCTAAAAGGCATGAATTCCCTGTTATTTCATGTATATTTATTGAAAAAATCTTTTTTTATATTTGTGCAATGTGGTTTATGTCTTTTTTTCACAGAAGTTGTAATTAATGGAGTGGTGAGGGGTTTTGAATCGATCCGCTGGCATTTGGTTTGCATGTTACGATTAAAGCCAAATGGTCGAAACGCGTTAAATGATCTGTGCCGCTTTGCTGTTATGCTGATGTTTTAAATTAATTTGTGAATAAAGTAAAAAAATATGTTTTTTTAATTGGAATCTTTGCTTTTTTGGATATGGTTTGCCTGGATCAGCAAGAAGTCCTGTGGAATATGTGGTGGTGGAGGAGCTAAACCGCTGAGCTGACTCTCTTTGTTGCCTGCTACTGATAATTTGCTGATCGTTGGGGTCTGACTTCTGGGTCCTCAATGATCCCAAGATTGGGGGCTTTAGAAACCATAGAATGGGACACACTCGGTCTCCTCTTAATTCATTGTACATGGGCCTAGCAGAGCTCTGCACTCTGCATAGGCAATAAATGGAGCTGAGGCTGAGCATGCGGACTTCCGCTCCAGTCAGGATGAGGCCGCAGAGCACCACTCTCGGAGTTGTAAAGGCTTAACATCTCCATCAAACGAAAGTCACGTGAGTACTTGATGGGGCTCATATAACAAGCAATTTGTGTATGGCTGCCATATAAATAGGGTGTAGTTACAGAAATCTAATTCTGCCCCAGCCCATGGATGTATTCAAGGAACCTGACCAAGGGCTTCCCATTGCTCATATGAGCGTGCCGCACCCTATTCCTTACAGGTCAGATCACTTTTTGGGAACCTTGCGAGCACAGAACTGTCCAAAACAATATAAACCGGTTTCCGTTGCCCATAGCAACCAATCACAGAGCAGCTTTCATTTTTCAAGAGCGTAATACAGAATGAAAGCTGCGCTGTGATTGGTTGCTGTGGGCAACAGAGACAGTTCACAATATGGCTGATTGTTCTGAGATATTGCCATGCTCAGCTCATTAACCCCTGAAAACCAGTAGACCAATATCCTGGCCCAGGTACTAGGGAGGCCCTGCCTGACCAAATTATTGAAAAGCCTATGGTTGTTAAGGAATATATCCTTAGCAACAAGACATGGTCCAAAGGGGACTGTGAAACCCGATAAAGTCAGTCGTGGGGAACCTTGGAAGGACCCCGGTCTGTCCTCACATCACGGTCCATGATAAATGAGTAATGTTCAATATTCACTTATTTTCATGGCTAAGAAACTTCCTCCAGCACAAATTAAAGGGGTTGTCCGTGCTAAAAAAAAAACTTTACAGGGAGCATGGACGTTGTGGAAAAAATCAAACTCCATCATTCTCACCTCATGTCGTCCCCTTGATTCCGGAGGTCTGCGTCAGAGTGAGAAATGATGAAATCACTGTTCTTTCTTAGGACTGTGATTGACTGCAGCGGTCAGTTGACTAATATGGCACAAAATCATAGGGAAAAATTCCAAGAATTACTAAAAAAAATTCCCAAAATGCTGTTGTTACTGAGACATTTGAAGGAAATCCCGCTGATCCCCATTAGTCGACAAGCTATTGTACTGCCTCATACGTCCTCTGTGCAATAAAGTTAAGAAATAAAAATAGTGAAATTAATTAAAAAGAAACAACCCCAAGTGCGTTCCAATACATAGCACACATAATCAGTATCGCCACAATCATGCCAACCAGTACAATACATGGATTGCAACCTTTTTAATGATCAGTTACCGTAATTCTGTAAAAAGAAAAAGAAAAAAAAATATCAGCAGAATTTTTTTTTTTTTGCATTATTGGCCCCCCCAAAAAAAAACGAATAAAAATTCACCATGGGAATGCAAGGAGAAAACAAAAAGACCAAGTAGTGTGCAGGGGATTAATTACGAGTAATAATGAATACAGATGATCAAAACAATTTGCAGGTGTCTGATCTAGAAGCCATATTGGTGGTCCGCAGCCGCCAGACCGGAGTCCCATGAATCGCCTCCTACCTGCTGACATCTCCGGTGCCCCTTCTGATCAGTACGTCCGCTGTAAGTTTTGGCTACTATATGGTGCTATACTATGCAGCGTTTTTTTAGGGGCCCTATTCATTATTTTTATGCGATATGCAAATTGCCTCTTCTGAGAAAAAGAGGACTTAACTCTATAGCGCCACCTGTTGGAAGTAGCGATCCCACAAGTCACAATCAACCCTTTAACGAGTCGTGCAATATGACTTAGGATAAAAGCCAAATCAGTATCTCAATTCGCAGACACGGTGTTTCGGGCTATGTGAGCACTCTATGGCGCTATTCTTTGAGTACTTTTTTGTATAATTACTCGCACATTGTATGATATTTATATTGCATTATGATTTGAGCACTATGTTATGTAATTATTTCGGTGTTACGCAGCATCATTATATCGTAACTATTGTTTGATCGCTGTGATGTGCTATTCTTTGCCGCTATATCTTTGGTTCTATATGGTGTAATTATTGCCATCTGCTTTGAGCACCGTGTGCGGTATTTTGGGGCACTGCACAGTGAAGTTTTTTTTATTAATCACCATATTGTGTTATACTTTAAAAAGTAATAAAACTTTTGAGTTTCTTTTTTCATTTTATAAACTGATAATGTAATGTCAATACACTTTAATAGGGTCAATTACGGTACTTTGTTCTGCTGCAGAAAATAGGTACAGAAGTGTGTTTAACTGAGTGGATAGATCCACAGACTATAGGTATGAGTGTGTGGGGGGCGCGGAGTCTCCATTGTTTGCACACTCTCTTCATATATAGCAGCCACAGCGAGAGGAGTGCAGGAGAACATGGAAGGGTCCTTTCACAATGCGTTTTGGCATCCTTTCAGTGGGCCCGCCGTGCTTTACGTCTGAACCTCCCCCCGCTAAATGACAATCGGACATATGCGTCAGTGGAGCCATAGACTATAATGGCACCGACAGAGCACACACATGCATTATTTTCATGTCTGTATTCCTACTGGAGACGGACACACAGACATAGTAGACTGCATCTGAGCATCCACCTTCAGAAGCCATAAACGCCCGAAAACTACACACGCCGGACTGCACGTTCACTCTCTCAGCACCATTATAGTCTATGACCCCATCGGCACATATTCAAAGAAAAAAGACAGCGCCACAAGGGATGGTGAAAAAATAAAAACTCACATTTATTCTGCCTTCTGTAGCGACGTTTCGGTCAACAGACCTTTATCAAGCCAGAAGAAATGTGAGTTTTTATTTTTTTCACCATCCATTGTGGCGCTGTCTTTTTTCTTTGAAGTCTTGGTACGTTGTCCGGGATGGGCTCCCTGGCTCTGGACGTGCGCCCCTGTGTCCGCTGAGACCTTTATTTGCAAAGAAAAAAAAAAGGTGCAGTTTTGACTTTTTTCTGTCTTGACCCCCATCGGCGCATATGTCCAAATCTTGTTTCACAGGGGGTTCGGACTTAAGGCCCAAAGGGACCACTGAACGGGGACCAAAATGCAATGTGAAAGCACCTTAACAGCCATGCTCATCCCTGGGGTCAAGGACTGACTATTTATTTTTTTCCCACAAGAACTCCGAGACCCCTAATCTTGCAGAGCGCTCTCACTGTGGTTGTATCACTACACTACACTATTATTATTTATTGGAAAGCACCATTAATTCAAGAGTATTGGAAAATTGGAAGATATGTGTATATATATATATATATATATATATATATGGGCAGGCCATAGATAAGAGGGGTTGGAGTGGCTCCTATCACCACATTGAGGGCGCTGTGCAGGAGCGGGGGGTCGGGAGCGCCTATGGGACAATCAGAGCGGCAGTGTAGGACCCCAGGGACAATCATGACTGTGGCAGGTTCTCTTCTACACAAGGTTGCATAGAGGAGAACGCTCTGCAGCCACAGTGCGAGTCCTGCACAGACCCGGCTTTGTACAATGAGAGCGTGCCCACTATGGAGACTCTGCTCCCCCCGCACCCATAGCTATGGCGTATGGATCTATGCACCTGGGACCGCACACTTCACCATCTATTTAATTCACAAAGGCAACAAAATCAATTAATTAACTTTGTTACAAAATGTATCAAAATAACATTTCTCGTTAAAAAATGAACGAAAATAAAAAATAAATAAATTTTAGTTACTCTTTAAGCATGTTTATTGTTGTGTTACTCATTGATTGCTATATTGTGTTCAGTTTGGGCAGAATATGGTGGAATTATATGACTATTATACTTCGGTATAATTTGAGCCCAATGCTGCGCTTTTATTGATTATTATGTTGTGTTTTGCGTCCAGCATTATATGGTGGAATTATTTGGACATTATGCGGTGGTGTCGTTTGGTGGGATTCAATGAGCACAATATGGCGAGGCAGCGGGGGCTTCTCAATGATCATTATATCGGTTGATCAGACTGTGGTGGGAGCAGTCATAGGAGTTCAGGGAATGGTGCTATGTAAACCCATCACCATTCTGTAGGCAGCTCAAGCATTGGATGGTCCCAGCCTTGTGTCGAGGTCTCCCGGGGAACACGACAGCCCCAGTCCCCCATCATGTAGCACATGCCGCCACTAAGAATCTGCTGCACATCACATCCGCCTGCAGAAATGGACCAGATCCAAAATCATTTTTATAGAATTGAGCTCAGTCGGCGCCTTCAAGATAAAGCACATTTCTGAAAAACATTAAGCATTTTGATTCTGGCGTAACCTGTCGTATTAGGAAATTGTTTTATGGCGCACGATAAAATTGAACACTATAATAACGGACTCAGGAAACACGGGATTCACTTATGTTTATGTGCTGAAGTTAAGACAAATTAATAAAGGGGTTCAGGATATGAATAACTCAGTAGAATAAGGGCATAAATGATACAGATATTGGGGACATATAGGGGCAGCACGGGTACAAGCTGCCCCCCTCATCGGTGGTGTACATTTGTCTCCTTCATACTAGCTGCCCCTATGACCCACTATGGTTGTCAGGCAGGGTGGTCCAGCCCCAGGACAATCACTATCCGACCTCATGTCCTCTAATCCCTCCTCCGTGAGCTGCGGAGCTATGGCCAGCAGGGCTGCCACTAGAAATTTTGGGGCCCCATACTGGCAAAATTTTCGGGGCCCCCTTGAGACTCCGCCCAGGCTCCACCCCAGCCCCGCCTCCAGGCTCCACCCCACGAACTGTCCACAGTCCCACCGCTCTCTCTTGGAAAATCTCCACTTCTCACCTATCACACATTAACAGTTCCCATCACCAGATCACACATATAGCCGCCAGCTTTTGTTTTGGCCAAAAGATTTTTTAACCGCCACCAGAACACGGTAGACACTTTTGGCCGGGCCCTACTGTACTGTAACCTACTAAATATTTGTTAAAATATGCAATACAATTTAGGTATATTTTTATTTATTTTTCAATTTTTAAAATGACCTATAATACTACATACAAGGAACAAATACCACAACACTATGACCAGATGACATATTACCACCACAGTGATCGAATAATATAAAATACAAGGAACAAATACCACAACACCATGACCAGACCGCATATTACCACCACATAGTGACTGAATACTACAATACTGATCAGTAATAAAAAAAAACAACCACAATACTATCACCATCAGTGCCATTATACACAGGAGATCTGTACTTAGTATGCAGTGTCTGTGTACAGGTAATACAGTGATCACCGGTGACATTATACACAGGAGCTCTGTATATAGTATACAGTGTATAGTGTCAGTGTATAGTTAACACTGACTCACCAGTGACGTCTCTAGGTGAAGTCCTTCATCTTTCATCCAGCACAGACCGCCATCATTTCTTCCAGCCAGGACTCGTCTCTGCAGGAAATAACACAGTTATCTCGAGTTCCACTTGCAGAATACATTACTTAATTTTCACAGCCTCTACATTACACCACATGAAGAAGGTGACATAGTATCACTCTGCACAGTAACAGGACCTCCCCCCATTTAAAACAGTATACTCAAAAAATAAAATAAATACATCACTGCAATAATAATATTCCTTAATTAGCCCCTATGATAATATTCGCCATCCTAGCCCCCGTGTGTCTCATTGCAGGCTCCAGCCATATGTTCTCCCATCCTGCCCTCATGAGTATCCATTCTGCCCCATATGATCTCCCCATCCTGCCCCATCTGTCTCCATCGTATCCATCCTGCCCCATCTGTCTCCAATCCTGCCCCATCTGTCTCCATTCTGCCCCATCTGTTTCCAATCCTGCCCCATCTGTGTCCAGCACTCTGCCCCATCTGTGTCCAGCACTCTGCCCCATCTGTTTCCAATCCTGCCCCATCTGTGTTCAGCTCTCTGCCCCATCTGTGTCCAATCCTGCCCCATCTGTGTCCAGCGCTCTGCCCCATCTCTGTCCAGCGCTCTGCCCCATCTCTGTCCAGCGCTCTGCCCCATCTCTGTCCAGCGCTCTGCCCCATCTCTGTCCAGCGCTCTGCCCCATCTCTGTCCAGCGCTCTGCCCCATCTCTGTCCAGCGCTCTGCCCCATCTCTGTCCAGCGCTCTGCCCCATCTCTGTCCAGCGCTCTGCCCCATCTCTGTCCAGCGCTCTGCCCCATCTCTGTCCAGCGCTCTGCCCCATCTCTGTCCAGCCCTCTGCCCCATCTCTGTCCAGCACTCTGCCCCATCTCTTCCCAGCACTCTGCCCAGCACTCTGCCCCATCTCTGTCCAGCGCTCTGCCCCATCTCTGTCCAGCGCTCTGCCCCATCTCTGTCCAGCGCTCTGCCCCATCTCTTCCCAGCACTCTGCCCAGCACTCTGCCCCATCTCTGCCCAGCACTCTGCCCCATCTCTTCCCAGCACTCTGCCCAGCACTCTGCCCAGCACTCTGCCCCATCTCTGTGCAGCACTCTGCCCCATCTCTGTCCAGCACTCTGCCCCATCTCTGTCCAGCACTCTGCCCCATCTCTGTCCAGCACTCTGCCCCATCTCTGTCCAGCACTCTGCCCCATCTCTGTCCAGCACTCTGCCCCATCTCTGTCCAGCACTCTGCCCCATCTCTTCCCAGCACTCTGCCCCATCTCTGTCTAGCACTCTGCCCCATCTCTGTCCAGCACTCTGCCGCATCTCTGTCCAGCACTCTGCCCCATCTCTGTCCAGCACTCTGCCCAGCACTCTGCCCCATCTCTTCCCAGCACTCTGCCCAGCACTCTGCCCCATCTCTGTCCAGCACTCTGCCCCATCTCTGTCCAGCACTCTGCCCCATCTCTGTCCAGCACTCTGCCCCATCTCTGTCCAGCACTCTGCCCAGCACTCTGCCCCATCTCTTCCCAGCACTATGCCCAGCACTCTGCCCCATCTCTGTCCAGCACTCTGCCCCATCTCTGTCCAGCACTCTGCCCCATCTCTGTCCAGCACTCTGCCCCATCTCTGTCCAGCACTCTGCCCCATCTCTGTCCAGCACTCTGCCCCATCTCTGTCCAGCACTCTGCCCCATCTCTGTCCAGCACTCTGCCCCATCTCTGTCCAGCACTCTGCCCCATCTCTGTCCAGCACTCTGCCCCATCTCTGTCCAGCACTCTGCCCAGCACTCTGCCCCATCTCTTCCCAGCACTCTGCCCAGCATTCTGCCCCATCTCTGTCCAGCACTCTGCCCCATCTCTTCCCAGCACTCTGCCCCATCTCTGTCTAGCACTCTGCCCCATCTCTGTCTAGCACTCTGCCCCATCTCTGTCCAGCACTCTGCCCCATCTCTGTCCAGCACTCTGCCCCATCTCTGTCCAGCACTCTGCCCAGCACTCTGCCCCATCTCTTCCCAGCACTCTGCCCAGCATTCTGCCCCATCTCTGTCCAGCACTCTGCCCCATCTCTGTCCAGCACTCTGCCCCATCTCTGTCCAGCACTCTGCCCCATCTGTGTCCAGCACTCTGCCCCATCTCTGTCCAGCACTCTGCCCCATCTCTGTCCAGCACTCTGCCCCATCTCTGTCCAGCACTCTGCCCCATCTCTGTCCAGCACTCTGCCCCATCTCTGTCCAGCACTCTGCCCCATCTCTGTCCAGCACTCTGCCCCATCTCTGTCCAGCACTCTGCCCCATCTGTTTCCAATCCTGCCCCATCTCTTCCCAGCACTCTGCCCCATCTCTTCCCAGCACTCTGCCCCATCTCTGTCCAGCGTTCTTCCTTGGGCCCCCGGATCGCCGCTCTAAAAAAAAAAAAAAAAGAAGTTCTTCTTACCTGCCATCTCTGTCCAGCGCTCTGCCCCATCTCTGTCCAGCGCTCTGCCCCATCTCTGTCCAGCGCTCTGCCCCATCTCTGTCCAGCGCTCTGCCCCATCTCTGTCCAGCGCTCTGCCCCATCTCTGTCCAGCGCTCTGCCCCATCTCTGTCCAGCGCTCTGCCCCATCTCTGTCCAGCGCTCTGCCCCATCTCTGTCCAGCGCTCTGCCCCATCTCTGTCCAGCGCTCTGCCCCATCTCTGTCCAGCGCTCTGCCCCATCTCTGTCCAGCGCTCTGCCCCATCTCTGTCCAGCCCTCTGCCCCATCTCTGTCCAGCACTCTGCCCCATCTCTTCCCAGCACTCTGCCCAGCACTCTGCCCCATCTCTGCCCAGCACCCTGCCCCATCTCTGCCCAGCACTCTGCCCCATCTCTTCCCAGCACTCTGCCCAGCACTCTGCCCCATCTCTGTCTAGCACTCTGCCCCATCTCTGTCCAGCGTTTTGCCCCATCTCTGTCCAGCGCTCTGCCCCATCTCTGTCCAGCGCTCTGCCCCATCTCTGTCCAGCGCTCTGCCCCATCTCTGTCCAGCACTCTGCCCCATCTCTGTCCAGCACTCTGCCCCATCTCTGTCCAGCACTCTGCCCCATCTCTGTCCAGCACTCTGCCCCATCTCTGTCCAGCACTCTGCCCCATCTCTGTCCAGCACTCTGCCCCATCTCTGTCCAGCACTCTGCCCCATCTCTGTCCAGCACTCTGCCCCATCTCTGTCCAGCACTCTGCCCCATCTCTGTCCAGCACTCTGCCCCATCTCTGTCCAGCACTCTGCCCAGCACTCTGCCCCATCTCTTCCCAGCACTCTGCCCAGCATTCTGCCCCATCTCTGTCCAGCACTCTGCCCCATCTCTTCCCAGCACTCTGCCCCATCTCTGTCTAGCACTCTGCCCCATCTCTGTCTAGCACTCTGCCCCATCTCTGTCCAGCACTCTGCCCCATCTCTGTCCAGCACTCTGCCCCATCTCTGTCCAGCACTCTGCCCAGCACTCTGCCCCATCTCTTCCCAGCACTCTGCCCAGCATTCTGCCCCATCTCTGTCCAGCACTCTGCCCCATCTCTGTCCAGCACTCTGCCCCATCTCTGTCCAGCACTCTGCCCCATCTGTGTCCAGCACTCTGCCCCATCTCTGTCCAGCACTCTGCCCCATCTCTGTCCAGCACTCTGCCCCATCTCTGTCCAGCACTCTGCCCCATCTCTGTCCAGCACTCTGCCCCATCTCTGTCCAGCACTCTGCCCCATCTCTGTCCAGCACTCTGCCCCATCTCTGTCCAGCACTCTGCCCCATCTGTTTCCAATCCTGCCCCATCTCTTCCCAGCACTCTGCCCCATCTCTTCCCAGCACTCTGCCCCATCTCTGTCCAGCGTTCTTCCTTGGGCCCCCGGATCGCCGCTCTAAAAAAAAAAAAAAAAGAAGTTCTTCTTACCTGCCATCTCTGTCCAGCGCTCTGCCCCATCTCTGTCCAGCGCTCTGCCCCATCTCTGTCCAGCGCTCTGCCCCATCTCTGTCCAGCGCTCTGCCCCATCTCTGTCCAGCGCTCTGCCCCATCTCTGTCCAGCGCTCTGCCCCATCTCTGTCCAGCGCTCTGCCCCATCTCTGTCCAGCGCTCTGCCCCATCTCTGTCCAGCGCTCTGCCCCATCTCTGTCCAGCGCTCTGCCCCATCTCTGTCCAGCGCTCTGCCCCATCTCTGTCCAGCGCTCTGCCCCATCTCTGTCCAGCCCTCTGCCCCATCTCTGTCCAGCACTCTGCCCCATCTCTTCCCAGCACTCTGCCCAGCACTCTGCCCCATCTCTGCCCAGCACCCTGCCCCATCTCTGCCCAGCACTCTGCCCCATCTCTTCCCAGCACTCTGCCCAGCACTCTGCCCCATCTCTGTCTAGCACTCTGCCCCATCTCTGTCCAGCGTTTTGCCCCATCTCTGTCCAGCGCTCTGCCCCATCTCTGTCCAGCGCTCTGCCCCATCTCTGTCCAGCGCTCTGCCCCATCTCTGTCCAGCGCTCTGCCCCATCTCTGTCCAGCGCTCTGCCCCATCTCTGTCCAGCGCTCTGCCCCATCTCTGTCCAGCGCTCTGCCCCATCTCTGTCCAGCGCTCTGCCCCATCTCTGTCCAGCGCTCTGCCCCATCTCTTCCCAGCACTCTGCCCAGCACTCTGCCCCATCTCTGCCCAGCACTCTGCCCCATCTCTTCCCAGCACTCTGCCCAGCACTCTGCCCAGCACTCTGCCCCATCTCTGTGCAGCACTCTGCCCCATCTCTGTCCAGCACTCTGCCCCATCTCTGTCCAGCACTCTGCCCCATCTCTGTCCAGCACTCTGCCCCATCTCTGTCCAGCACTCTGCCCCATCTCTGTCCAGCACTCTGCCCCATCTCTGTCCAGCACTCTGCCCCATCTCTGTCCAGCACTCTGCCCAGCACTCTGCCCCATCTCTTCCCAGCACTCTGCCCAGCATTCTGCCCCATCTCTGTCCAGCACTCTGCCCCATCTCTTCCCAGCACTCTGCCCCATCTCTGTCTAGCACTCTGCCCCATCTCTGTCTAGCACTCTGCCCCATCTCTGTCCAGCACTCTGCCCCATCTCTGTCCAGCACTCTGCCCCATCTCTGTCCAGCACTCTGCCCAGCACTCTACCCCATCTCTTCCCAGCACTCTGCCCAGCATTCTGCCCCATCTCTGTCCAGCACTCTGCCCCATCTCTGTCCAGCACTCTGCCCCATCTCTGTCCAGCACTCTGCCCCATCTGTGTCCAGCACTCTGCCCCATCTCTGTCCAGCACTCTGCCCCATCTCTGTCCAGCACTCTGCCCCATCTCTGTCCAGCACTCTGCCCCATCTCTGTCCAGCACTCTGCCCCATCTCTGTCCAGCACTCTGCCCCATCTCTGTCCAGCACTCTGCCCCATCTCTGTCCAGCACTCTGCCCCATCTCTGTCCAGCACTCTGCCCCATCTCTGTCCAGCACTCTGCCCCATCTCTGTCCAGCACTCTGCCCCATCTGTTTCCAATCCTGCCCCATCTCTTCCCAGCACTCTGCCCCATCTCTTCCCAGCACTCTGCCCCATCTCTGTCCAGCGTTCTTCCTTGGGCCCCCGGATCGCCGCTCTAAAAAAAAAAAAAAAAGAAGTTCTTCTTACCTGCCGCGCTCCTGCGGCGGGCGAAGTCTCCACGCAGCTGCAGCGTGCATGCACTCGCCGGCGACTGACAATGATGTCAGACGCCGGCGACATGCACGCACGCTGCGGCTGACGTCAGCGCCTGCCAGCCTCAGATTGGCTGGCGGCGCCGCGGCTGTTAACTATTGACGTGCGGGCCCGCGCCCGCACGTCAATAGCTTTAAACAGCTGCAGCGTCGGCGCTAAGGGCCCGGTTAGCCTGCGGCTGCCGGTAGGGGCCTGGTGAGCAGATAAGAGGGGGCCCGATGCGGGCCCCCTCTGCCCACCGGGCCCCATACGCCAGTCACGGCCGTCATGCCCTGATGGCGGCCCTGATGGCCAGTATCGCTGTAGGTGAGGAGGAGGTGTTCTCAGCCTAATAATGCTACTACTGACGACCTCCTGTAGTGAATTCTCTAGGCCACAGGTCAGGGCGGCAACACAGACCGAAGGCTATGACGCGGCGGGCAGGACTTCCAAAATGGCATCAGGCACAACCAGGGTCAGGATAGCTCAGCAGCACTCTGCGAATGCCAAGACCATGGAAATAACAAGTTCCAACCACATTGGCCCTCAGCAAGATGTACTTACAATAAAAGCAAAGGTTCTTAGTGCATAAATTGGCCAATTCATGTGTGGTAAGCCCATCAACCACGGCAAGGTGACGCTTCTCTGATGGGTCCTGTCATATCCTTTCCCTAACCTACTGTACATGCCACTTTTGGGTAAAAAGCCGACAATAATGGACAAACCTGTCTCTCCTGGGCTGCAAGCCTACATGTGAATGGGCAGGTAGAATTGGTTGTGAACAGCTGCTGTGGCCCCCTCTGCTCTGACGCTGCTCTCCTCCCATTCACCTGCAGCTGCTCACAACCAATTTTACTTGTTACTTCCATTTATATTATGGGTCTTGGCATTCACAGAGAGCTGCTGTGCTTCTTATACATATGTTGCAGTCACTACAGCTTCCACCTATTCACACTTGGGAGGTGCTGGTCAGGGTTTTTTTTCTTCTATTATCTATCTATTATCTATCTATTATCTATCTTTTTATCTATCTATCTATCTATCTATTATCTATTATTTATTATCTATCTTTTTATCTATCTTTTATCTATTATTTATTACCTATCTATTGTCTACCTTCTATCTGTCTACCTGTCTACCTTCTATCTATCTATTATCATCTATCTATCTATTATCTATCTGTTATCTATTGTCTATCTATCTATCATCTATCTATCTATCTATCTATCTATCTATCTATTATCTATTTAGCTATCTTAAAATGGAAATTGGAATTGCACACTTTAGCAGGTCCAATGAGGGTGCAGGGCCTCCCATGCAAAAACATCCATCTTTTGCAAAATTTTATAAAAAATAGAAAAATCAGACAAATAGGAAGAGTTAAAGGGAACCTGTCACCCCCAAAATCGAAGGTGAGCTAAGCCCACCGGCATCAGGGGCTTATCTCCAGCATTCTGTGATGCATTCTGTAATGCTGTAGATAAGACCCCGAAGTATCCTGAAAGATGAGAAAAAGAGGTTAGATTATACTCACCCAGGGGCGGTCCCGCTGCGGTTCGGTCCAATGGGCGTCGCGGTCCGGTCCGGGGCCTCCCATCTTCTTACGATGACGTCCTCTTCTTGAATTCACGTTCCGGCGCAGGCGTACTGTGTCTCCCTGTTGAGGGTAAAGTACTGCAGTGCGCAGGCGCCGGGCCTCTCTGACCTTTCCCGGCACCTACCCCAGATCTCCGAGGTTGGCGTGACACACTTGTGACATATGCATTGTGATAAAACATATGTGGAGGAGTTATAGTTCATTATAAAACACATGATCTGATGATTATATGTGCACAAATAATCATGTTTTTACATCTATGTCCTGCCTTTTATGATGTCAGTACTTTCTATCAAATGAATTGAATATATGCATGCGCTGCACAAATTGTAATGTTGTTCTTATATTTATTTTGTAAATAATTTATCGATTTCACAATGATGAAATGTCCGTATGTGTATTTTTTGATGTTTACCGGTTTCACTGCTTGAGAAAGGCTCATTGCAGCCACAACTTCTCCACGCCACATGGGCGACATAAAGTCCATTGTATTGGCAACTATTGCAGTGTTGCCTGCTTTATCTGTTTGTATCTATTTATTTGTCTATCATCGTTGGTGATATGTTCTCCACAATCTGCACAGGGTAGGAAGTCTCTGTCCAGTCTCCTTTTTAATAACATATTTAGACCATTTCTTAAATGTCCTAAATTTACCTCTCCTGTGAAAAACATTCTATATAAACATTCTATACTGAGTCTTCAAGAGGCAGTCCAGTCTCCACACCTGTCAGGATGAATCTTGGGTCGGAGCTCTAAAATCTGATCCATAAAACACAGCTATATCTAATAAGAAGTGAGAACAGCAGCTGTGTCTGGGGGTCTCTCCAGTAACAACGAAATCCACGTGTGGGAGAACTCAACGCTGGGCAGCTGTTCACTGGGACAGAACGCAAACATATAGACTGATTATTATGGAACAGTTGGTCATCACGACTGTTCCATCTGTACAGATGTGCCAATACATGTTATAAAACCTCTGTATATGTATAATATTAGAATGACAGACATATCCTCATGGAATCAGGGAATTAACTAAAGACGGAAAAGATCTGGAGTTACATCCTGTATTATACCCCAGAGCTGCACTCACTATTCTGCTGGTGCAGTCACTGTGTACATACATTACTGATCCTGAGTTACATCCTGTATTATACCCCAGAGCTGCACTCACTATTCTGCTGGTGCAGTCACTGTGTACATACATTACTGATCCTGAGTTACATCCTGTATTATACTCCAGAGCTGCACTCACTATTCTGCTGGTGCAGTCACTGTGTACATACATTACATTACTGATCCTGAGTTATATCTTGTATTAAACTCCAGAGCTGCACTCACTATTCTGCTGGTACAGTCACTGTGTACATACATTACATTACTGATCATGAGTTACATCCTGTATTATACCCCAGAGCTGCACTCACTATTCTGCTGGTGCAGTCACTGTGTACATACATTACATTACTGATCCTGAGTTACATCCTGTATTATACTCCAGAGCTGCACTCACTATTCTGCTGGTGCAGTCACTGTGTACATACATTACATTACTGATCCTGAGTTACATCCTGTATTATACCCCAGAGCTACACTCACTATTCTGCTGGTGCAGTCACTGTGTACATACATTACATTACTGATCCTGAGTTACATCCTGTATTATACTCCAGAGCTGCACTCACTATTCTGCTCGTGCAGTCACTGTGTACATACATTACATTACTGACCCTGAGTTACATCCTGTATTGTACCCCAGAGCTGCACTCACTATTCTGCTGGTGCAGTCACTGTGTACATACATTACATTACTGATCCTGAGTTACATCATGTATTATACTCCAGAGCTGCACTCACTATTCTGCTGGTGCAGTCACTGTGTACATACATTACATTAAGGATCCTGAATTACCTCCTGTATTATACCCCAGAGCTGCACTCATTATTCTGCTGGTGCAGTCACTGTGTACATACATTACATTACTGATCCTGAGTTACATCCTGAATTATACCCCAGAGCTGCACTCACTATTCTGCTGGTGCAGTCACTGTGTACATACATTACTGATCCTGAGTTACATCCTGTATTATACCCCAGAGCTGCACTCACTATTCTGCTGGTGCAGTCTCTGTGTACATACATTACATTACCGATCCTGAGTTATATCTTGTATTAAACTCCAGAGCTGCACTCACTATTCTGCTGGTACAGTCACTGTGTACATACATTACATTACTGATCCTGAGTTACATCCTGTATTATACCCCAGAGCTGCACTCACTATTCTGCTGGTGAAGTCACTGTGTACATACATTACATTACTGATCCTGAGTTACATCATGTATTATACTCCAGAGCTGCACTCACTATTCTGCTGGTGCAGTCACTGTGTACATACATTACATTACTGATCCTGAGATACATCCTGTATTATACTCCAGAGCTGCACTCACTATTCTGCTGGTGCAGTCACTGTGTACATACATTACATTACTGATCCTGAGTTATATATTGTATTATACCCCAGAGCTGCACTCACTATTCTGCTGGTACAGTCACTGTGTACATACATTACATTACTGATCCTGAGATACATCCTGTATTATACTCCAGAGCTGCACTCACTATTCTGCTGGTGCAGTCACTGTGTACATACATTACATTACTGATCCTGAGTTATATCCTGTATTATACTCCAGAGCTGCACTCACTATTCTCTTGGTGCAGTCACTGTGTACATACATTACATTACTGATCCTGAGTTACATCCTGTATTATCCTCCAGAGCTGCACTCACTATTCTGCTGGTGCAGTCACTGTGTACATACATTACATTACTGATCCTGACTTACATCCTGTATTATACCCCAGAGCTGTACTCACTATTCTGCTGGTGCAGTCACTGTGTACATACATTGCATTACTGATCCTGAGTTACATCCTGTATTATACTCCAGAGCTGCACTCACTATTCTGCTGGTGCAGTCACTGTGTACATACATTACATTACTGATCCTGAGTTACCTCCTGTATTATACTCCAGAGCTGCACTCACTATTCTGCTGGTGCAGTCACTGTGTACATACATTACATTACTGATCCTGAGTTACCTCCTGTATTATACCCCAGAGCTGTACTCACTATTCTGCTGGTGCAGTCACTGTGTACATACATTACATTACTGATCCTGAGTTACATCCTGTATTATACCCCAGAGCTGCACTCACTATTCTGCTGGTGCAGTCACTGTGTACATACATTACATTACTGATCCTGAGTTAGTCTACGTTCACATTTGCGTTGTGTGCCGCTGCGTCGGCGACGCAATGCACAACGCAAACAAAAACGCAACAAAACGCACGCAAAAGCGCTGCGTTTTGCGACGCATGCGTCGTTTTTTGCCGAAATTTGGACGCAAGAAAAATGCAACTTGTTGCGTTTTCTTGGCCCGACGCTTGCGGCAAAAAAAACGCATGCGTCGCACAACCCGACGCAAAAATGCATAACGCTAATGCGAACGTAGCCTTACCTCCTGTATTATACTCCAGAGCTACACTCACTATTCTGCTGGTGCAGTCACTGTGTACATACATTACATTACCCTGTAAAATTGTGTAAAAAGTTATGAATACATTTTCAATTATTTAGGTCATTTGTAAGATTAAACATTGTAATAGTTGGATGCTTTATAAAGTGTTTTTGGAGATTCTTAATTTGCGGCCAATCTAAAAGTAGTAATTTAATTTCATTAAAAGAAATCAAGTAATAGCGAAAACCTAAAATATAAGATTTGAAATGGTCACAGGGACTAATAAATAATCTTCCTGCTCAATTCAGTTACACGCTGAAAATGGAGGAAATTGATTTGGCAGCGGATACACAGAACATAGCATTAAAATATATCATCAAAAGAGAAAAACGTTTCCTGGCTGCAGTTGGAGTTTGGATCTGCAGCTTCGGATACATTGTAATGAAGGGGGAAATTAGGTGTGAACTCAAAGAGAATCCAGACTGCAGTGAGAGCCTAAAACAGGGAGATCACTGTAGAGACATCACATTGTAAATTAATAGTTTATAATGATAAAATTGTAATAGGATGCTAATAGATAGTTACAGCGCCTCCACAGGACAAGTTATTATTATTCATCATTATTATTTATTTTTTATAACGTCATTTATATATAAAGCAGGATGGCACCATTGAAGCTCTAAAAAACTATAGGGAGAAAAATACTTTATCTAAAAAACTAATTAAAGCTGCCAAAAAGGAAACAGAGAAGCACATTGCTAAGGAGAGTAAAACTAATCCCAAACTGTTCTTCAACTATATCAATAGTAAAAGAATAAAAACTGAAAATGTAGGCCCCTTAAAAAATAGTGAGGAAAGAATGGTTGTAGATGACGAGGAAAAAGCTAACATATTAAACACCTTCTTCTCCACGGTATTCACGGTGGAAAATGAAATGCTAGGTGAAATCCCAAGAAACAATGAAAACCCTATATTAAGGGTCACCAATCTAACCCAAGAAGAGGTGCGAAACCGGCTAAATAAGATTAAAATAGATAAATCTCCGGGTCCGGATGGCATACACCCACGAGTACTAAGAGAACTAAGTAATGTAATAGATAAACCATTATTTCTTATTTTTAGGAACTCTATAGCGACAGGGTCTGTTCCGCAGGATTGGCGCATAGCAAATGTGGTGCCAATATTCAAAAAGGGCTCTAAAAGTGAACCTGGAAATTATAGGCCAGTAAGTCTAACCTCTATTGTTGGTAAAATATTTGAAGGGTTTCTGAGGGATGTTATTCTGGATTATCTCAATGAGAATAACTGTTTAACTCCATATCAGCATGGGTTTATGAGAAATCGCTCCTGTCAAACCAATCTAATCAGTTTTTATGAAGAGGTAAGCTATAGGCTGGACCACGGTGAGTCATTGGACGTGGTATATCTCGATTTTTCCAAAGCGTTTGATACCGTGCCGCACAAGAGGTTGGTACACAAAATGAGAATGCTTGGTCTGGGGGAAAATGTGTGTAAATGGGTTAGTAACTGGCTTAGTGATAGAAAGCAGAGGGTGGTTATAAATGGTATAGTCTCTAACTGGGTCGCTGTGACCAGTGGGGTATCGCAGGGGTCAGTATTGGGACCTGTTCTCTTCAACATATTCATTAATGATCTGGTAGAAGGTTTACACAGTAAAATATCGATATTTGCAGATGATACAAAACTATGTAAAGCAGTTAATACAAGAGAAGATAGTATTCTGCTACAGATGGATCTGGATAAGTTGGAAACTTGGGCTGAAAGGTGGCAGATGAGGTTTAACAATGATAAATGTAAGGTTATACACATGGGAAGAAGGAATCAATATCACCATTACACACTGAACGGGAAACCACTGGGTAAATCTGACAGGGAGAAGGACTTGGGGATCCTAGTTAATGATAAACTTACCTGGAGCAGCCAGTGCCAGGCAGCAGCTGCCAAGGCAAACAGGATCATGGGGTGCATTAAAAGAGGTCTGGATACACATGATGAGAGCATTATACTGCCTCTGTACAAATCCCTAGTTAGACCGCACATGGAGTACTGTGTCCAGTTTTGGGCACCGGTGCTCAGGAAGGATATAATGGAACTAGAGAGAGTACAAAGGAGGGCAACAAAATTAATAAAGGGGATGGGAGAACTACAATACCCAGATAGATTAGCGAAATTAGGATTATTTAGTCTAGAAAAAAGACGACTGAGGGGCGATCTAATAACCATGTATAAGTATATAAGGGGACAATACAAATATCTCGCTGAGGATCTGTTTATACCAAGGAAGGTGACGGGCACAAGGGGGCATTCTTTGCGTCTGGAGGAGAGAAGGTTTTTCCACCAACATAGAAGAGGATTCTTTACTGTTAGGGCAGTGAGAATCTGGAATTGCTTGCCTGAGGAGGTGGTGATGGCGAACTCAGTCGAGGGGTTCAAGAGAGGCCTGGATGTCTTCCTGGAGCAGAACAATATTGTATCATACAATTAGGTTCTGTAGAAGGACGTAGATCTGGGGATTTATTATGATGGAATATAGGCTGAACTGGATGGACAAATGTCTTTTTTCGGCCTTACTAACTATGTTACTATGTTACTATGTTACTATTCCATGGTGCTTTACATGTGAAAAGGGGGCAAATATAGACAAATAGAATAGACATGAGCGAAAACAAGGCACTATCAGGTACAGGAGGGAGGACCCTGCCCGCGAGGGCTCACAGTCTGCAGGGGATGTGTGAGGATAGACTAGGAGAGGGTAGATGTTATGATCTGGTGGTTTAGGAACAACATGAGACAAGCTCTGAAGGAGGTGGTATCTGTACTGACCGCAGACCCTGAACCTAGCAGCGCAACTAGAAATAGCCGTGGGGGGTACCTGACGCTCCCTAGACCCCTCGGCACAGCCTAAGATCTAACTTCCCCTAAAGATGGAAACAGGAAACCTATCTTGCCTCAGAGAAAATCCCCAAAGGAAAGATAGCCCCCCACAAATATTGACGGTGAGAGGAGGGGAAAATAACATACGCAGAGATGAAATCAGATTTTAGCATAGGAGGCCAGTCTAGCTTGATAGATAGGACAGGAAAGGATACTGTGCGATCAGTATAAAAGCTACAAAACAATCCACACAGAGTTTACAAAATCTCCACACCTGACTAAAGGTGTGGAGGGTAAATCTGCTTCCCAGAGCTTCCAGCTAACAGAAAAAATCCATAATGACAAGCTGGACAAAAATAGGATGCACAGAACAATAAGTCCACAACATGTAGACTGAAATGAGCAAAGCCAGAACTTATCTTTGCAGAACTGGTCAGGAAACCAGGAGAATCCAAGCAGAGATGTGAATCCAGCCAGAGAACATTGACAAGTGGCATAGGCTGAAGACTAGAGCCAGGTTAAATAGCAGAGCCAGGAGAGACGATTAGTGAAAGCAGCTGCTAAAACTAAACCCAAGGAGCGGCAGTTCCACTCAAAACCACCAGAGGGAGCCCAAGGGCAGAATTCACAACAGTACCCCCCCCCTTGAGGAGGGGTCACCGAACCCTCACCAGAGCCCCCAGGCCGATCAGGACGAGCCAAGTGAAAAGCACGAACCAAATCGGTAGCATGGACATCGGAGGCAACAACCCAAGAATTATCCTCCTGGCCATAACCCTTCACTTGACAAGATACTGGAGCCTCCGCCTCGAAAAACGAGAATCCAAAATCTTCTCAACCTCATATTCCAACTCTCTCAACCAACACCGGGGCAGGAGGGTCAACCGAGGGAACAACGGGCACCACATATCTCCGCAGCAAAGATCTATGGAAAACATTATGAATGGCAAAAGAGGCTGGAAGAGCCAAACGAAAAGAGACCGGGTTAATAATTTCAGAAATTTTATAAGGACCAATAAACCGAGGCTTAAACTTAGGAGAAGAAACCTTCATAGGAACATGACGAGAAGACAACCAAACCAAATCCCCCACACGAAGCCGGGGACCAACACGCCGACGGCGGTTAGCAAAACGTTGAGCCCTTTCCTGAGACAACGTCAAATTGTTCACCACATGAGTCCAAATCTGCTGCAGCCTGTCCACCACAGAATCAACACCAGGGCAATCAGAAGGCTCAACCTGCCCAGAAGAAAAACGAGGATGAAAACCAAAATTACAAAAGAAAGGTGAAACCAAAGTAGCCGAACTAGCCCGATTAGTAAGGGCAAACTCGGCCAATGGCAAGAAGGCCACCCAATCATCCTGATCAGCAGACACAAAGCATCTCAAATAGGTCTCCAAGGTCTGATTAGTTCGCTCAGTTTGGCCATTAGTCTGAGGATGAAACGCCGAAGAAAAAGACAAATCAATGCCCATCCTAGCACAAAAGGCCCGCCAAAATCTAGAGACAAACTGAGAACCTCTGTCAGACACAATATTCTCCGGAATGCCATGCAAACGAACCACATGCTGAAAAAACAATGGAACCAGATCTGAGGAGGAAGGCAACTTAGGCAAAGGTACCAAATGGACCATTTTAGAGAACCGGTCACAAACAACCCAGATAACAGACATCTTCTGGGAAACAGGAAGATCCGAAATAAAATCCATGGAAATATGCGTCCAGGGCCTCTCAGGGACCGGCAAAGGCAAAAGCAACCCACTAGCGCGGGAACAGCAAGGCTTGGCCCGGGCGCAAGTCCCACAGGAGTGCACAAAAGCACGCACATCGCGAGACAAGGAAGGCCACCAAAAGGACCTAGCAACCAAATCTCTGGTACCAAAAATCCCAGGATGACCAGCCAACACTGAACAGTGAACCTCAGAAATTACCTTACTTGTCCATCTATCAGGAACAAACAGCTTCCCCACAGGACAGCGGTCAGGCCTATCAGCCTGAAATTCCTGAAGCACCCGGCGCAAATCAGGGGAGATAGCAGAAAGAATCACCCCCTCCTTAAGAATGCCAACCGGCTCAAGGACTCCAGGAGAATAAGGCGAAAAACTCCTAGAGAGGGCATCAGCCTTAACATTCTTAGATCCCGGAAGATACGAGACCACAAAATCAAAACGGGAGAAAAACAGGGACCATCGAGCCTGTCTAGGATTCAGCCGTTTGGCCGACTCGAGGTAAATCAGATTCTTATGATCGTCAGGACCACAACACGGTGTTTAGCTCCCTCAAGCCAGTGTCGCCACTCCTCAAACGCCCACTTCATAGCCAACAACTCCCGATTGCCGACATCATAATTGCGTTCCGCAGGCGAAAACTTTCTGGAAAAAAAAAGCACACGGTTTCATCAAAGAACCATCAGACTCCCTCTGAGACAAGACGGCCCCTGCCCCAATCTCAGAAGTGTCGACCTCAACCTGAAAAGGAAGAGAAACATCCGGTTGACGCAACACAGGGGCAGAAGTAAATCGGCGTTTAAGCTCTTGAAAGGCCTCAACAGCCTCAGAGGACCAATTCGTCACATCAGCGCCCTTCTTCGTCAAATCAATAAGGGGCTTAACCACACTGGAAAAGTTGGCAATGAAACGGCGATAGAAATTAGCAAAGCCCAAAAATTTTTGAAGACCCTTCACAGATGTGGGTTGGATCCAGTCATGAATAGCTTGGACCTTAACAGGATCCATTTCTATAGACGAAGGAGAAAAAATAAAACCCAAAAAAGAGACCTTCTGAACTCCGAATAGGCACTTAGACCCCTTCACAAATAAAGCATTATCACGAAGGATCTGGAACACCATCCTGACCTGCTTCACATGAGACTCCCAATCATTGGAAAAAATCAAAATATCATCCAAATATACGACCATGAATTTATCAAGATAATTGCGGAAAATATCATGCATGAAAGACTGGAACACAGATGGAGCATTAGAGAGCGCAAATGGCATCACAAGGTATTCAAAATGGCCTTCGGGCGTATTAAATGCAGTTTTCCATTCGTCACCCTGTTTAATACGAACAAGATTATATGCCCCTCGGAGGTCAATCTTAGTAAACCAACTAGCCCCCTTAATCTGAGCAAACAAATCAGTAAGCAAAGGCAAGGGGTAATGGAATTTGACCGTGATCTTATTAAGAAGACAATAATCAATACAGGGTCTCAAGGAGCCATCCTTCTTAGCAACAAAAAAGAAACCCGCTCCCAATGGTGACGAAGACGGCCGAATATGCCCCTTCTCCAAAGACTCCTTAACATAACTCCGCATGGCGGCATGCTCTGGCACAGACAGATTGAAAAGTCGGCCCTTAGGGAACTTGCAACCAGGAATCAAGTTAATAGCACAATCACAGTCCCTATGTGGAGAAAGGGAACTGGACTTGGGCTCATCAAATACATCCTGGAAATCCAACAAAAACTCAGGGACCTCAGAAGAGGGGGAAGAGGAAATTGACATCAAAGGAACGTCACTATGTACCACTTGACAAGCCCAACTAGTCACAGACATAGTTTTCCAATCCAGCACCGGATTATGTTCCTGCAACCATGGAAATCCCAGTACAACAACATCATGCAGGTTATGCAACACCAGAAAACTGCAATCTTCCTGATGTGCAGGAGCCATGTACATAGTCATCTGCGTCCAGTACTGAGGTTTATCCTTAGCCAAGGGTGTAGCATCAATGCCCCTCAAAGGAATAGGGCTCTGCAAAGGCTGCAAGGAAAAACCACAGCGCCTGGCGAATTCTAAGTCCATTAAGTTCAGGGCAGCGCCTGAATCCACAAATGCCATGACCGAAAAGGACGACAATGAGCAAATCAGGGTCACAGATAAGAGAAATTTAGGCTGTATAGTACTAATGGTAACAGACCTAGCGACTCTCTTAGTGCGCTTAGGGCAATCAGAGATAACATGAGCCGAATCACCACAGTAAAAACACAGCCTATTCTGACGTCTGAATTCCTGCCGTTCTATTCTAGTCAAAATCCTATCACATTGCATAGGTTCAGGACTATGCTCAGAGGATACTGCCATGTGGTGCACAGCTTTGCGCTCGCGCAGACGCCGATCAATCTGAATGGCTAGAGACATAGATTCGTTCAAACTGGCAGGCGTAGGAAAGCCCACCATAACATCTTTAAGGGTTTCAGAAAGACCTTTTCTGAAAATAGCAGCCAGAGCCTATTCATTCCATTTAGTGAGCACAGACCATTTTCTAAATTTCTGGCAGTATAACTCTGCTGCTTCCTGACCTTGACACAGGGCCAACAGTGTTTTCTCAGCATGCTCTACAGAGTTAGGTTCGCCATACAATAATCCGAGCGCTTGAAAAAATGCGTCTACATTCAATAATGCTGGATTCCTTGTTTCAAGAGAAAAAGCCCAGTCTTGCGGATCACCACGCAGCAAGGATATGATGATTTTCACCTGCTGAATGGGATCACCTGAAGAACGGGGTTTCAAAGCAAAAAACAATTTGCAGTTATTTTTAAAGTTCAAAAACTTGGATCTGTCCCCAAAGAACAAATCCGGAGTAGGAATTCTGGGCTCAAAAGCCGGAGTCTGGACAACATAGTCCTGGATATTCTGTACTCTTGCAGCCAGTTGATCCACACGAGAAAACAAACCCTGAACATCCATGCCAGAGCATATATCCTGCACCACCCAGATATCAAGAGGAAAAAAGAGGCAAACCAGAGCACAGAAAAAAAAATGGTTCAGAACTTTCTTTTCCTTCTTTTGAGATACATTTAATTCATTTTTGGCCACTTGTACTGTTATGATCTGGTGGTTTAGGAACAACATGAGACAAGCTCTGAAGGAGGTGGTATCTGTACTGACCGCAGACCCTGAACCTAGCAGCGCAACTAAAAATAGCCGTGGGGGGTACCTGACGCTCCCTAGACCCCTCGGCACAGCCTAAGATCTAACTTCCCCTAAAGATGGAAACAGGAAACCTATCTTGCCTCAGAGAAAATCCCCAAAGGAAAGATAGCCCCCCACAAATATTGACGGTGAGAGGAGGGGAAAATAACATACGCAGAGATTAAATCAGATTTTAGCATAGGAGGCCAGTCTAGCTTGATAGATAGGACAGGAAAGGATACTGTGCGGTCAGTATATAAACTACAAAACAATCCACACAGAGTTTACAAAATCTCCACACCTGACTAAAGGTGTGGAGGGTAAATCTGCTTCCCAGAGCTTCCAGCTAACAGAAAAAAATCCATAATGACAAGCTGGACAAATATAGAATGCACAGAACAATAAGTCCACAACATGGAGAAACCAAGCAGAGATGTGAATCCAGCCAGAGAACATTGGCAAGTGGCATAGGCTGAAGACTAGAGCCAGGTTAAATAGCAGAGCCAGGAGAGACGATTAGTGAAAGCAGCTGCTAAAGCTAAACCCAAGGAGCGGAAGTTCCACTCAAAACCACCAGAGGGAGCCCAAGGGCAGAATTCACAAAAGTGCCATTTACAACCACCGGAGGGAGCCCAAGAACGGAATTCACAACAGGTAGAGCTGGTTGTGCAGCGGTTCAGTAGGTTGAGGATCACTGCAGGCTGTAGGCTTGTCGGAAGAGGTGGGTCTTCAGGTTCTATTTGAAGGTTTCTATAGTAGGTGAGAGTCTGATGTGTTGGGGCAGAGAGTTCCAGAGCATGGGGGAAGCACGGGAGAAGTCTTGGATGCGGTTATGGGAAGAGGAGATAAAAGGGGAGTAGAGAAGGAGATCTTGAGATGATCGGAGGTTGTGTGTAGGTAAGTACCGGGAGACGAGGTCACAGATGTATGGAGGAGACAGGTTGTGGATGACTTTGTATGTCATTGTGAGGGTTTTGAACTGGAGTCTCTGGACGATAGGAAGCCAGTGAAGGGCTTGGCATAGGGGAGAGGCTGGGGAATAGTGGGGAGACACGTAGATTAGTCGGGCAGCCGAGTGTAGGATGGATTGGAGTGGTGCCAGAGTGTTGGAGGGGAGGCCAGAGAGTAGGAGGTTGCAGTATTCGAGGTGGGAGATGATGAGTGCGTGCACTTTTGTTTTGTGGTTTCGTGGTCAAGGAATGCACAGATCCGTTAAATATTTTTGAGTTTGGGACTGCAGGAGGAGGCAAGGGCTTGGATATGTGGCTTGAAAGTGAGGGCAGAGTCTAGGATCACCCCGAGGCATCGGGCGTGTGGGACTGGGGAAAGTGAGCAGCCATTGACATTGATGGATAGGTCTGGTGGAGGGGTAGAGCGAGATGGGGAAAGATGATGAATTCTGTTTTGTCCGTGTTCAGTGTTAGAAAGCGAGCAGAAAAGAAGGCTGAGATAGCAGACAGACAGTGTGGGATTTTGGTGAGTAAGGAGGTGAGGTCAGGTCCAGATATGTAGATCTGTGTGTCATTGGCATAGAGATGCTACTGCATACCGTGAGATTCTATGAGCTGTCCCAGGCCGAAGGTGTAGATGGAGAAGACTAGGGGTCCTAGAACAGAGCCTTGAGGAACACCGACAGACAGGGGGCGAAGTCAGGAGGTGGTGTGGGGGAGGGAGACACTGAATGTTCGGTCTGTCAGATATGACGAGATTCAGGATAGGGCCAAGTCTGTGATGCCAAGAGATGAGAGGATCTGTAGTAGAAGGGAGCAGTCCACAGTGTCAAAGGCAGAAGACAGGTCCAGGAGAAGGAGGACAGAGTAGTGTCGCTTACTCTTGGCAGTTAGTAGGTCGTTGGACACTTTAGTTAGGGCAGTTTCAGTTGAGTGATGGGTCGGAAGCCAGATCATAACCGGTCAAAGAGGGAGCAGAAGGAGAGGTGGGAGGACAGTTCAAGATGGACGTGTTGTTTCAGTAGTTTTGAGGCATAGGGGAGAAGAGATATTGGGCAATAGCTAGATACAGAGGATGGGTCGAGGGAGGGCTTTTTGAGGATGGGTGTGATGGAGGCATGTTTGAAGGATGAGGGGAAGACGCCAGTTGTGAGTAAGAGATTGCAGAGGTGTGTTAGGGTTGGGATGAAGACCATGGTGAGGTTAGTGATGAGGTTGGACCGGTGCGGGTCAAACGTGCAAGTGGTGAGGTGTATTAGTATGGTGTAAAGTATTGCACAGCGCTCTTTCCGAACAATCTGCTGTCCATGTAATGCATGGCCATGTCGGGTCCACCATAGAGGGAAATCCTTCTTCTTGATGCTGATTGTGGTCTCTCCCTCTAGAAACTACGAATTGGATGGTAGACAATGTGTTTTCTGAACCACAGATCCCCTATGAAAAAGCATATACCTTCCCTCTGCTGGAACGACCCCAGCCCTCATAATTGTAGAAAAGGAGGTGACCGGAGCACTTCCCCCATACACAGCGCACATGTTCTGGAACTCTGTCAACTTTCATTAGGTTTTCTTAGTTGTTGATCCAAGTCATAAATCAGGGTAATTTCCTTTAGAGTGCTGGATAATTGCATCTAATTAGCTGCTCCGAGCCGTACACAAAAGAGATGAATGTGTGCAGCAGAGCGGCAATCAAAAACGACATCATAAACTGATAATAGGTTACAAAACCTTCAAAACATCGGAAACTATCTGCAACTGCAGTATACAAGAGGCACAACATACGGTATATCTATATCCAACATTAATAAGAATTCCTGCATTTGTGTGTTTCTAGGTATTCCATGTCCCATAATAATCGCCTGGGCTATAGGGAAGCTGTGCAACGAGAACGAGCAGTAAGTTTATATGTTTTACCACATTCGGGGCAGCATTATAGTAGTTATATTCTTGTACATATGGGTAGTATTATAGTAGTTATATTCTTGTACATAGGAACAGTATTATAGTAGTTATATTCTTGTACATAGGGGCAGTATTATAGTAGTTATATTCTTGTACATAGGAGCAGTATTATAGTAGTTATATTCTTGTACATAGGAACAGTATTATAGTAGTTATATTCTTGTACATAGGGGCAGTATTATAGTAGTTATATTCTTGTACATAGGAGCAGTATTATAGTAGTTATATTCTTGTATATAGGGGGGCAGTATTATAGTAGTTATATTCCTGTACATAGGAACAGTATTATAGTAGTTATATTCTTGTACGTATGGGCAGTATTATAGTAGTTATATTCCTGTACGTAGGGGGCAGTATTATAGTAGTTATATTCTTGTACATAGGGGCAGTATTATAGTAGTTATATTCTTGTACATAGGGGCAGTATTATAGTAGTTATATTCCTGTACATAGGAACAGTATTATAGTAGTTATATTCTTGTACATATGGGCAGTATTATAGTAGTTATATTCTTGTACATAGGGGCAGTATTATAGTAGTTATATTCTTGTACATAGGAGCAGTATTATAGTAGTTATATTCTTGTACATAGGGGCAGTATTATAGTAGTTATATTCTTGTACATAGGGGCAGTATTATAGTAGTTATATTCTTGTACATAGGGGCAGTATTATAGTAGTTATATTCTTGTACATAGGAGCAGTATTATAGTAGTTATATTCTTGTACATAGGAGCAGTATTATAGTAGTTATATTCTTGTACATAGGGGCAGTATTATAGTAGTTATATTCTTGTACATAGGGGCAGTATTATAGTAGTTATATTCTTATACATAGGAGCAGTATTATAGTAGTTATATTCTTGTGCAGAGGAGGTAGTATTATAGTAGTTATATTCTTGTACATAGGGGCAGTATTATAGTAGTTATATTCTTGTACATAGGGGCAGTATTATAGTAGTTATATTCTTATACATAGGAGCAGTATTATAGTAGTTATATTCTTGTGCAGATGAGGTAGTATTATAGTAGTTATGTAGTGTATTTGTTCTTAGTGACAATATTACTGTATATACATTTTTGTACATATATGGAAACACTTGAATGTTCGTTATTTATCACACTTTTTTTTTCAGATGCTGGATTGGAAAAGGGCCAGGAAAGTACATTGATTATATTTATCAAGGACCTGTCATCCTCGTACTTCTTGTAAGTTGCAATATCTTTTTCGATATGAACAAGAGCAGATATTTTTTTCCCTGTTTACTCGGCTCAAACAAACATTATCTAGTGCACATTAGCAATATTCACCTTCCAGGATCTGCTGGAAATATTGCAGTATAATTAGGTAATAAAAATGTAAGCAAAATAAATTGTAAAACAATATGACAGAAATAAATGTAATATAAGCAAACAATTGTCCTACTTTCCGCTTATTGGATTCACTTTAGCCTTAAGTAAAAAAAAAGTATATGAGCAATGATAATAATACATTTCTAAATACATAAAAAAAATACAGGACAATAAAGGAAACACTTGTGCGAGGATATTTATAGTCAGAATTACATACTAATACAGGAGCTATCATTATCATAATTGCACCTTGTGGTAAAATGTCTTGAAATAAAAAGCCAGAATAAAGAAAGAAAGATTTCAGAAAAAAATAATAGGAAAAATAGGAGTAAATCAGCCACGTGGAAAAAATCCCACAAAAAATATCTCCTTTCTGAAATTAATACTAAAGAGAAAAGCTTGGCTGATATTGCTTTTTATCTATCGCACGTTTATTATTATGCTTGTTTTTGGGTTCTATTTGCATTGGGATTTTGTGACCTCAGTGAGTGATTGCACAGTGTATGACAGACTAAGTGCAACACAAAAGGGATAAGGGAAAGGGGGCCCAACACTAAGGAAACGGGGAGTGGAAACCCCTAGGCAAATCTAATGTCACCCTTTCTGCCCTAAGAGACCCTAAATTGGTTCTGCACCTATCGCCGAAAAGGATACCTAGTCCCTGTCAGACCCTAACATAGTAACATAGTAACATAGTTAGTAAGGCCGAAAAAAGACATTTGTCCATCCAGTTCAGCCTATATTCCATCATAATAAATACCCAGATCTACGTCCTTCTACAGAACCTAATAATTGTATGATACAATATTGTTCTGCTCCAGGAAGACATCCAGGCCTCTCTTGAACCCCTCGACTGAGTTCGCCATCACCACCTCCTCAGGCAAGCAATTCCAGATTCTCACTGCCCTAACAGTAAAGAATCCTCTTCTATGTTGGTGGAAAAACCTTCTCTCCTCCAGACGCAAAGAATGCCCCCTTGTGCCCGTCACCTTCCTTGGTATAAACAGATCCTCAGCGAGATATTTGTATTGTCCCCTTATATACTTATACATGGTTATTAGATCGCCCCTCAGTCGTCTTTTTTCTAGACTAAATAATCCTAATTTCGCTAATCTATCTGGGTATTGTAGTTCTCCCATCCCCTTTATTAATTTTGTTGCCCTCCTTTGTACTCTCTCTAGTTCCATTATATCCTTCCTGAGCACCGGTGCCCAAAACTGGACACAGTACTCCATGTGCGGTCTAACTAGGGATTTGTACAGAGGCAGTATAATGCTCTCATCATGTGTATCCAGACCTCTTTTAATGCACCCCATGATCCTGTTTGCCTTGGCAGCTGCTGCCTGGCACTGGCTGCTCCAGGTAAGTTTATCATTAACTAGGATCCCCAAGTCCTTCTCCCTGTCAGATTTACCCAGTGGTTTCCCGTTCAGTGTGTAATGGTGTCTAACGGTAAGCTCTGCTTAGGGAAGGAAGGGGTGAACGCTGGTTGAGCATCACTAACACTAAAGACAGCTAGGATACACAAAACAAGGGGAAACTTAGCATGAGTAGACTCAGAGAGAAACACCGTTGTCCTTTAAACTCCAAAGAGGATGCTAGCCGACTGCTGGAGCTCCAAGCCTCAACAGGGAAGTGCAAATAGAAAATAATACCCGCAACTCCCAACAGGAAGTTGGGAGTTATAAGCACCCAGATCCAGGTGTGGCCATTAGAGCCGGGAGGTAGCCAGTGGGTCCTAGCGTCAGAAGGACCAGGCAGAAGTCTGCAAAGCAAACTGCTGCGACCTTCTCCAGACAGATGCAGCCTCTGACACATCCGTGACAGTGATGACTAATCCAATGGATGAAAATTGTTTATATGGTCGTTAAAGGGGTTGTCCAGGCTTGGGGCACAAGTCTGCAGTCACTCTATGTACACACTGCACGCTATCAGGATTCTGCGATGCCAACTAGACGTGCTTGATCTCACTCTATACAAGTGAATTGAGCGAGGCCAGAAAAGTGTAGTCGGAATGTGGGCGGAAGTATGCATAGAGTATACCTGTGGTCACATGACCCCCCACTCCTAACACCAGCATTGGAGAATCCTGACAGTATGCATGGTGTAAGAATTCACAAGTCTGCAGTCACTCTATGTGCACACTGTGCGCTGTCAGGATTTTGCAGTGCCAACTAGACGTGCTTGACCTCGCTCAATACAAGTGAATTGAGAAAGTCTGGACAAGTCTAGTCGGAATGTGGCCGGAAGTATGCATAACGAATACTTATGGTCACGTGATCAGCCACCCCTAATGCCAGCTCCGGAGAATCCCGAGAGCACGCAGTGTGCACGCTGTGAGGATTTACACGTCTTAAGTCACATAGAGGGAGTGCAGACTTGAGTCCCAAGCCTGGACAACCCCTTTAACCGGAGAGGCAATCAAGACTAGAAAATGTCTCTTCAATGGGGTCCATGGAAGAAATATGGGCAGTTTGTTGGCTCATGAAGGACCAAAAAAAGAATTAAAAAAAAAACCAAAGATACAAAAAAATGAGTTACAAGAGTACAATGGGGTGAGAAATAAGCCTATAAGTGCCTTTGTTGAAGCAGTGATTGCACTCATAACTTTTCTAATATAAATCACAAGGTAAATCAAACTACCCAAGAACAGATAAATGTCATGAAAAGGGTTTATATATTTATGGCTGCGCAGAGTTTACGGACCAGCCCTTCCAATCAAAAGTTCCTAATATGTTAATTGTGGTGAGTGGGGTGCACATATTTATGGCTTTACATTGCTTTTGAATCTTCCATTTAAATGCAAAATTTTGTAAAAGTTTCCAAGCCCCTATAGATCTATGGAGAAAGACTTTCACATATTTTTCTCCTTGCATTGTTTTTGATAGATCCTTTTTTTTAAATTAAATCAATGTTGTCACTTTCTTTTTAACTTTTGATTATAAAGGCCGGTTTCATAAATCGTGCATGGCCAAAAATATCATCACACCTGTATGGACTCCAGGACTTTTACACCAATGTAACTTATTTGTAAAAAACTCTGATTTGGAAGAGGTGGATGACAAACTTCATGGCCAAAAATATGTGCACACACCACTCATCACATCTACTGGACATGAGTGTTAAGACTTAAAAATGTTAAAAAGTTATATCGTTGAAGTGGTATAGCCTGATTCTTTCCAATCAGAGAGTTTTTAAAAAGTTACATTTATTAGTTAATGGCGTCAAACCACTATGAATGTGATGAGTGGGGAGGAAGTTCCAAAGTTTTTGAAAAAGTTCAATCAATCCCTGAAAGTTCTAAAGCCCATGTAGACGTGATGAACGGGAGTGCCCGTATTTTTGGCCATGCCATGTTTTTGAACCCTTTAAAATAAAAACTTTTTTTTTAACCGCTGTATCGGTACTTCCAAGTCCTGGAGCCCATAACTGGGGGTTGCCCGTGTTTCTGCCCATTCCAATCAGAAGTGACATCGATGATTCTGAGCAGTCCTTCATTATTTCCATCACAGTTTATTCTCCGTTTATTGCCGAGGATCCAGCGACCTTGTGTTTTACATTCGATGAATAATCCCTCAAGGGCTGAACGCAGCCCAGTAAATAAGCAGAATGTTTCTTCCAGTCATTTTTATTGATGGAGCTTATTTTCCCTGCATTAAATTATATGAGATGCGGAGTGTGTCCTTGTGGGTGAGCCGTTTCTGGGCTCTGAGAGACGTCGTACCGGACTCTTCAATCAGGGGCAATATTGAAAAATATTTTATTAGAATTTCACTTTCCCTAAAATACGTTTTGAGAATATCACATTCCGAGCATCGCCGTCCCGAGGAGTAAGACGAAAATAAGTGGTATAAATCAGACCTCGATTTATGGACGCTGTTTCTGGATTTCTACAGGAATTAATTATTTTTCTTATTTCTTTTTATTTACCAATTGGCATTAAAAAGTCTAAAAATGAAACGTATAAAACTTTTTGGTTCATATCCACAAATTAGGTCATTTATGCATTTGCAAAAATGTATGCTGGTAGCGTGTATGATGGTTGTTAGCATCAGGATTAGGAGAGCCAGTAAATGACTGGACAACTCGAGCGTCAGAGGATGGAGATGTGTTTACATGTCCTTGGGCCCCGCTTGACTTTATGGGCCCCTGCGGACAGCATACAACATACGTGGACACGTGATTAATTGAAAGACCGCAATAATGACAAAGAAAATTAAGCTAAATATATGCATTATAAAATATGATGGCTACATAAATAATACCGCCATACAGTGCTACAATGTGTCCAATCCGCACATTAAAGCCTCTGATGGAAGGAAGGCACTGACATATGACTGTAGTGATGAGTGGATCTCTTGAAATACAAATTCACCAAGTTTTTTTTTAGAAAATGTGCTTCACAGTAAATCGATTTGTCGTAAACCAAAGCCTCCAATTGTCTTGAAAGACATACGGTATATATAAGGTGGGATTGCAGTTATACTATAACCACACTGACCAAGCAAGCAGCGGCTGCCATCTGCCTGCCCCATTCCTTGCCCTGAATCACAGACACAGTGACTCTCCTGCTTCATATTCAGTGACTCTCCTATATCTCGCTCCCTATTAATTAGCTTTATATTACTTCCTTTTACTCACACATTAGTCTTCTATACTGCTATGCTGTCACACACTAGCTGTACCGTTTATTAAGTGGTTTATCACTTTCTCTCCCTGTGACGTCCTCTCACTTCCCAGATTGTCCACAAAATTACTGCTGCATTCCCTGCCTTGGCTTTTATACAGGCTATGATAGTCCCTCCTGATTGGCAGCTTATACCATAAGATATGATGGCCGCAGAGCTTTATAAAGAAGCCCCTATGTTCGGGCCTGAGGTCATATGATCCTTCCATGGCTGATGGAATAATTTAATATATGATAAAATGGAGGAAGTTACTTTAATCAGTTTACTTTACCTTATAGGAATACAGTGGCGAACATCACCAGTACGCTCTTCTGGAAAGTGCTGCATGCTGGGTCTTGCAGTATAACATTTTCTCTTTTTTATATTTTGTAGATCAATTTTGTATTTTTATTCAACATTGTGAGAATATTAATGACAAAACTACGAGCTTCGACCACATCAGAGACCATACAGTACAGGTGAGCATTCTAGGTGGCGGAAGTCAATGTGAAGGAACATGTGTGGTCAGAGACAGAATATAGACAATTTATCAAGGTGCCGTTATAGTTTTGACCTTTCGGTTGTGGATGGAATCGGCACTTTTTTTTATCACCTGCAGCAGGGTAACTAGTAAAAATGACCGATGGCTGTGAATGCTGTCTTCTACAAATGAAAAGTTTCAGTCTCTAATCAATGGAGCAATAATTAGTTACTGGACCAGAATATTTTTTTTAGGAAATTGCTGTATTACACGCTGGAATTAATAGAGTACTATAACATTGGAATACTATGTTTATGCCCTTTGCAGGACCTCAGGGGCGGAACATTTGGTATGCACCACCCCCTAGCACTGCACCGCCCCCTTGGAACCTTTTGATATAGCTTTTACAGTGTGTTTTGACACATTTTCTAATTAGAATATATGCTGTTTTAATAGACCATGTTCTAGTTAAAATTCAGAAACAAAATCCTGGCAAGTAAAATCATATTTAAAAAGCAATAAAAAAAAAAACAAAGAATTGATATAATGCTTTTATTTACCAGCCATTAAAAATACAACATGTGCACTGCAGGCGGCTTATTTAAAACATTTTTAATGGGGATTTTGGCGCAGAATCTTATTGGGAAAAAAACGCCTAAAAAAGCCTCTGTGTGAACATTCCCTTAGGGTTGAATGAAATTTTGCGGTTGTGATGTTGCAAAAAAGAGGTGCATTGACTTGATTTCAGTAAACCTGACCATAATGTGTGAATCAGCTCTTACCAGGACACATTTCTGTGATCACCTGTAAATGGATTCTTTTTTTTCTGATTGTGGACAGTCACCTTAACTGCTGCAGTCCTAGAATTTGTACCAAATTTTCCTTTTTTTTTCTTCTAAAATTTTCCATATATGTGTCCATGATTTATAGGAAAGCTGTTAAGGCCACGCTGGTGTTGCTCCCTCTCCTGGGAATTACATACATGTTGTTCTTCGTGAATCCGGGGGAAGATGACGTCTCGCAGATAGTGTTCATTTATTTTAATTCATTTCTTCAGTCTTTTCAGGTAAGTTATTCAATCAGAGACACTGATGCAAATTAAAGATGTTGGGGAGGGAAAATCTGTACCTGCCCTCCCCCCCCTCCCCCCCAATGGCTTAACTTGAAGTTCAAAGACCCCATTGCAAAATCTCCAAAAAGGAGCCCCCAACTATAACAGCACTTTAATAAAATTGGATTTCTCATTTGGGCCAAAGGGACTTTTTTGCTCCCCTAAGCCCCGGGGACTGGGTGTGACTTCAACCCCCGCACCTACTATAGGGAATAGAGCATTTTACCAACATTCAAGACTAGATTCATAAAAGTCGATCAAGAAATTAGAAGAAAAAGTTAAATGACTATTTCATCAACTTGATACATTTTAAGAAAAAAAGTTGTAACAAGACATAAAAGGCCAAACATAGAAAATCCCCAAAAGTCACGTGACGCTTCTCCTAAAGTCAAACAATGATTGGAGGAACTGAAAGCAAAGGACACCCCCTCATATAGTGAATGTGACCCCTAAATACCTGTGACAGACGTCTGTTTATATTCATTTACAACTATTGCGTTTTACAAAGTAGACACACATCGTCACCGGGAAATTTCTCTAAACAAGCTTTGCCGCTTTTCTTTCAGGGTTTCTTTGTATCAGTATTTTACTGCTTCCTGAATGGGGAGGTAAGTGATTTTTGGGAAAGATTTATTTGCAGTACCTTCCAGATTGTATCACTTTTATTCATACACGTAGTCGTAAATGCAAACATTTACTAAAAACAGTTTATGTGACTGCAGACTTGCGAATCCTCACAGTGCACACAGTGCACGCTGTCAGGATTCTATGGGAGCGGTTGGTCATGTGATTTGCAAATGTCCAGACACATTCCAACTAGATGTGTCCTGCCTTGTTCATTTCACACGTCTAGTTGGCACGTGACCGCATGTATGCAAATCAGATACTTCTCCAGCTCCCAGCACAGGAGAATCCTGAAAGCTCACCTTGTGAAGATTCACAAGTCTGCAGCCACTCAGTGACTGCACACTTGCACCCCAAGCCTTGATAACCCCTTTAAACCTCTTGGGCCCTAATGAAAAACCTGTAACAGGGCAATGACCTACGATGTTTTATTTCTAATACTGATATTTTCTTATGTGACCCAGAGGATTTCGACCTTTTTTTACAAGGTACACAATTTTTATTTATTTTTTTACTGAGGTTCCCTTTAAGAGGTAATGCTGTCTTTAAGGCCAAATCGTAGACTGACAGACACAGAACGGGATGGTTAATGTTTTATTGATTGAGACTCTGAGAATATTTTTCATCTCGTATCTTTGTCTCAAATTCATTTTCTGACCTAAAACTTCTTAATTGTTTGATATTCGGATATCTGGCACCAAAGAATAAATCTGCTTTTAATCTATAATATATTAGCGCAGGCCGCGGTTTTCATTCTCCGTCTTCTCCGTGTGCCTCCTACTACAGTCAGGATCACTTAAAATGCAGAATTGAAGTAATTAAGGGATAATCGAGAAGTCGTCATTTTGGGGGCTTTTGTATATATGTAACAGTCTGAAAGAAGAAATCTAGAATCCTGGGATTTCTGTAGAGATAAAAGGGTCTCCGAAAGGGGAAGTAAACACAAAAATTGTCCACCGCTCTCATTTAAAAAAAAAAATAAAATACATTTTTTTATATAATTTATTTGTATTTATTTTATTTTATTAGACTTATGGTCCCTTCTGTGGCAATCCTGTCCAGACTGTGAATAAGGCAACTCCCTCAACCTCCTTCATCACAAGGGCGTGTCCATACAATAGTGGAAAATGCCATCAGTGCCCCAGCATCAGTGCCAGATACCCATAGTTCCCCAGTATCAGTGCCACCACCCATAGTTCCCCAGCATCAGTGCCAGATACCCATAGTTCCCCAGCATCAGTGCCAGATACCCATAGTTCCCCAGTATCAGTGCCACCACCCATAGTTCCCCAGTATCAGTGCCACCACCCATAGTTCCCCAGCATCAGTGCCAGATACCCATAGTTCCCCAGCATCAGTGCCAGATACCCATAGTTCCCCAGTATCAGTGCCACCACCCATAGTTCCCCAGCATCAGTGCCAGATACCCATAGTTCCCCAGCATCAGTGCCAGATACCCATAGTTCCCCAGTATCAGTGCCACCACCCATAGTTCCCCAGTATCAGTGCCACCACCCATAGTTCCCCAGTATCAGTGCCACCACCCATAGTTCCCCAGTATCAGTGCCACCACCCATAGTTCCCCAGTACCAGTGCCACCACCTATAGTTCCCCAGTATCAATGCCACCACCCATAGTTCCCCAGTATCAGTGCCAGATACCCATAGTTCCAGAGTATCAGTGCCAGATACCCATTGTTCCCCAGTATCAATGCCACCACCCATAGTTCCCCAGTATCAGTGCCACCACCCATAGTTCCCCAGTATCAGAGCCACCACCCATAGTTCCCCAGTATCAGTGCCACCACCCATAGTTCCAGAGTATCAGTGCCACCACCCATATTTCCCCAGTATCAGTGCCACCACCCATAGTTCCCCAGTATCAGTGCCAGATACCCATAGTTCCCCAGTATCAGTGCCACCACCCATAGTTCCCCAGTATCAGTGCCACCACCCATAGTTCCCCAGTATCAGTGCCAAATACCCATAGTTCCAGAGTATCAGTGCCAGCTACCCATAGTTCCCCAGCATCAGTGCCACCACCCATAGTTCCAGAGTATCAGTGCCACCACCCATAGTTCCCCAGTATCTGTGCCAGCTACCCATAGTTCCCCAGTATCAGTGCCACCACCCATAGTTCCAGAGTATCAGTGCCACCACCCATAGCTCCCCAGTATCAGTGCCACCACCAGTAGTTCCCCAGTATCAGTGCCACCACCCATTGTTCCCCAGTATCAGTGCCAGATACCCATAGTTCCCCAGTATCAGTTCCACCGCCCATAGTTCCCCAGTATCAGTGCCAGCTACCAGTAACAGTGCCAGCCATTAATATAGTCCCAGTAACAGTGCCAGCCATTATTATAGTCCCAGTAACAGTGCCAGCCATTATTATAGTGCCAGTAACAGTGCCAGCCATTAATATAGTCCCAGTAACAGTGCAAGCCATTAATATAGTCCCAGTAACAGTGCCAGCCATTAATATAGTCCCATAGTTCCCCTGTATCAGTGCCACCACCCATAGTTCCCCAGCATCAGTGCCAGATACCCATAGTTCCCCAGCATCAGTGCCAGATACCCATAGTTCCCCAGTATCGGTGCCACCACCCATAGTTCCCCAGTATCAGTGCCACCACCCATAGTTCCCCAGTATCAGTGCCACCACCCATAGTTCCAGAGTATCAGTGCCACCACCCATATTTCCCCAGTATCAGTGCCACCACCCATAGTTCCCCAGTATCAGTGCCAGATACCCATAGTTCCCCAGCATCAGTGCCACCACCCATAGTTCCTCAGTATCAGTGCCAGATACCCATAGTTCCCCAGTATCAGTGCCACCACCCATAGTTCCCCAGTATCAGTGCCACCACCCATAGTTCCCCAGCATCAGTGCCAGATACCCATAGTTCCCCAGTATCAGTGCCACCACCCATAGTTCCCCAGTATCAGTGCCACCACCCATAGTTCCCCAGTATCAGTGCCACCACCCATAGTTCCAGAGTATCAGTGCCACCACCCATATTTCCCCAGTATCAGTGCCACCACCCATAGTTCCCCAGTATCAGTGCCAGATACCCATAGTTCCCCAGCATCAGTGCCACCACCCATAGTTCCCCAGTATCAGTGCCAGATACCCATAGTTCCCCAGTATCAGTGCCACCACCCATAGTTCCCCAGTATCAGTGCCAGATACCCATAGTTCCCCAGTATCAGTGCCACCACCCATAGTTCCCCAGTATCAGTGCCACCACCCATAGTTCCCCAGTATCAGTGCCACCACCCATAGTTCCCCAGTATCAGTGCCAAATACCCATAGTTCCAGAGTATCAGTGCCAGCTACCCATAGTTCCCCAGCATCAGTGCCACCACCCATAGTTCCAGAGTATCAGTGCCACCACCCATAGTTCCCCAGTATCTGTGCCAGCTACCAATAGTTCCCCAGTATCAGTGCCACCACCCATAGTTCCAGAGTATCAGTGCCACCACCCATAGTTCCCCAGTATCAGTGCCACCACCAGTAGTTCCCCAGTATCAGTGCCATCACCCATAGTTCCAGAGTATCAGTGCCAGATACCCATAGTTCCCCAGTATCAGTTCCACCGCCCATAGTTCCCCAGTATCAGTGCCAGCTACCAGTAACAGTGCCAGCCATTAATATACTCCCAGTAACAGTGCCAGCCATTATTATAGTCCCAGTAACAGTGCCAGCCATTATTATAGTGCCAGTAACAGTGCCAGCCATTAATATAGTCCCAGTAACAGTGCAAGCCATTAATATAGTCCCAGTAACAGTGCCAGCCATTAATATAGTCCTAATATCCGTGTCGTATAGCAATTCATGAGAGTGTAAGTCAACAAAAGTGCCCCAGTATCAGTGCCACCACCCATAGTTCCCCAGTATCAGTGCCAAATACCCATAGTTCCCCTGTATCAGTGCCACCACCCATAGTTCCCCAGCATCAGTGCCAGATACCCATAGTTCCCCAGCATCAGTGCCAGATACCCATAGTTCCCCAGTATCAGTGCCACCACCCATAGTTCCCCAGTATCAGTGCCACCACCCATAGTTCCCCAGTATCAGTGCCACCACCCATAGTTCTCCAGCATCAGTGCCACCACCCATAGTTCCCCAGCATCAGTGCCACCACCCATAGTTCCCCAGTATCAATGCCACCACCCATAGTTCCCCAGTATCAGTGCCACCACCTATAGTTCCCCAGTATCAGTGCCAGATACCCATAGTTCCCCAGCATCAGTGCCAGATACCCATAGTTCCCCAGCATCAGTGCCAGATACCCATAGTTCCCCAGTATCACTGCCACCACCCATAGTTCCCCAGTATCAGTGCCACCACCCATAGTTCCCCAGTATCAGTGCCACCACCCATAGTTCCCCAGTATCAGTGCCACCACCCATAGTTCCCCAGTATCAGTGCCACCACCCATAGTTCCCCAGTATCAGTGCCAGATACCCATAGTTCCAGAGTATCAGTGCCAGATACCCATTGTTCCCCAGTATCAATGCCACCACCCATAGTTCCCCAGTATCAGTGCCACCACCCATAGTTCCCCAGTATCAGTGCCACCACCCATAGTTCCCCAGTATCAGTGCCACCACCAATAGTTCCAGAGTATCAGTGCCACCACCCATATTTCCCCAGTATCAGTGCCACCACCCATAGTTCCCCAGTATCAGTGCCAGATACCCATAGTTCCCCAGCATCAGTGCCACCACCCATAGTTCCCCAGTATCAGTGCCAGATACCCATAGTTCCCCAGTATCAGTGCCACCACCCATAGTTCCCCAGTATCAGTGCCACCACCCATAGTTCCCCAGCATCAGTGCCAGATACCCATAGTTCCCCAGTATCAGTGCCACCACCCATAGTTCCCCAGTATCAGTGCCACCACCCATAGTTCCCCAGTATCAGTGCCAAATACCCATAGTTCCAGAGTATCAGTGCCAGCTACCCATAGTTCCCCAGCATCAGTGCCAAATACCCATAGTTCCCCAGTATCAGTGCCACCACCCATAGTTCCAGAGTATCAGTGCCACCACCCATAGTTCCCCAGTATCTGTGCCAGCTACCCATAGTTCCCCAGTATCAGTGCCACCACCCATAGTTCCAGAGTATCAGTGCCACCACCCATAGTTCCCCAGTATCAGTGCCACCACCCGTAGTTCCCCAGTATCAGTGCCACCACCCATTGTTCCCCAGTATCAGTGCCAGATACCCATAGTTCCCCAGTATCAGTGCCAGCTACCAGTAACAGTGCCAGCCATTTATATACTCCCAGTAACAGTGCCAGCCATTAATATAGTCCCAGTAACAGTGCCAGCCATTTATATACTCCCAGTAACAGTGCCAGCCATTAATATAGTCCCAGTAAGAGTGCCAGCCATTATTATAGTCCCAGTAACAGTGCCAGCCATTATTATAGTCCCAGTAACAGTGCCAGCCATTAATATAGTCCCAGTAACAGTGCCGGCCATTAATATAGTCCCAGTAACAGTGCCAGCCATTAATATAGTCCCAGTAACAGTGCCAGCCATTAATATAGTCCCAGCAACAGTGCCAGCCATTAATATACTCCCAGTAACAGTGCCAGCCATTATTATAGTCCCAGTAACAGTGCCAGCCATTAATATAGTCCCAGTAACAGTGCCAGCCATTTATATAGTCCCAGTAACAGTGCCAATCATTAATATAGTCCCAGTAACAGTGCCAGTCATTAATATAGTCCCAGTAACGGTGCCAGCCATTATTATAGTCCCAGTAACAGTGCCAGCCATTAATATAGTGCCAGTAACAGTGCCAGCCATTTATAAAGTCCCAGTAACAGTGCCAGCCATTATTAAAGTCCCAGTAACAGTGCCAGCCATTAATATAGTCCCAGTAACAGTGCCAGCCATTACTATAGTCCCAGTAACAGTGCCAGTCATTAATATAGTCCCAGTAACAGTGCCAGTCATTAATATAGTCCCAGTAACAGTGCCAGCCATTAATATAGTCCCAGTAACAGTGCCAGCCATTAATATAGTCCCAGTAACAGTGCCAGCCATTAATATAGTCCCATTAACAGTGCCAGCCATTAATATAGTCCCAGTAACAGTGCCAGTCATTAATATAGTCCCAGTAACAGTGCCAGCCATTTATATACTCCCAGTAACAGTGCCAGTCATTACTATAGTCCCAGTAACAGTGCCAGCCATTAATATAGTCCCAGTAACAGTGCCAGTCATTAATATAGTCCCAGTAACAGTGCCAGCCATTAATATAGTCCCAGTAACAGTGCCAGCCATTAATATAGTCCCAGTAACAGTGCCAGCCATTAATATAGTCCCAGTAACAGTGCCAGCCATTAATATAGTCCCATTAACAGTGCCAGCCATTAATATAGTCCCAGTAAAAGTGCCAGCCATTAATATAGTCCCAGTAAAAGTGCCAGCCATTAATATAGTCCCAGTAAAAGTGCCAGCCATTAATATAGTCCCAGTAAAAGTGCCAGCCATTAATATAGTCCCAGTAAAAGTGCCAGCCATTAATATAGTCCCAGTAAAAGTGCCAGCCATTAATATAGTCCCAGTAACGGTGCCAGCCATTATTATAGTCCCAGTAACAGTGCCAGCCATTAATATAGTCCCAGTAACAGTGCCAGCCATTTATAAAGTCCCAGTAACAGTGCCAGTCATTAATATAGTCCCAGTAACAGTGCCAGCCATTTATATACTCCCAGTAACAGTGCCAGTCATTACTATAGTCCCAGTAACAGTGCCAGCCATTAATATAGTCCCAGTAACAGTGCCAGCCATTTATATACTCCCAGTAACAGTGCCAGCCATTAATATAGTCCCAGTAACAGTGCCAGCCATTAATATACTCCCAGTAACAGTGCCAGCCATTAATATAGTCCCAGTAACAGTGCCAGCCATTTATATAGTCCCAGTAACAGTGCCAGCCATTAATATATTCCCAGTAACAGTGCCAATCATTATTATAGTCCCAGTAACAGTGCCAGCCATTATTATAGTCCCAGTAACAGTGCCAGCCATTAATATAGTCCCAGTAACAGTGCCAGCCATTTATATAGTCCCAGTAACAGTGCCAGCCATTATTATAGTCCCAGTAACAGTGCCAGCCATTAATATAGTCCCAGTAACAGTGCCAGCCATTAATATAGTCCCAGTAACAGTGCCAGCCATTTATATAGTCCCAGTAACAGTGCCAGCCATTATTATAGTCCCAGTAACAGTGCCAGCCATTAATATAGTCCCAGTAACAGTGCCAGCCATTAATATAGTCCCAGTAACCGTGCCAGTCATTAATATAGTCCCAGTAACAATGCCAGCCATTAATATAGTCCCAGTAACAGTGCCAGCCATTTATATACTCCCAGTAACAGTGCCAGCCATTAATATAGTCCCAGTAACAGTGCCAGCCATTAATATACTCCCAGTAACAGTGCCAGCCATTAATATAGTCCCGGTAACAGTGCCAGCCATTAATATAGTCCCAGTAACGGTGCCAGCCATTAATATAGTCCCAGTAACAGTGCCAGCCATTAATATAGTCCCAGTAACAGTGCCAGCCATTAATATAGTCCCAGTAACAGTGCCAGCCATTAATATAGTCCCAGTAACAGTGCCAGCCATTATTATAGTTCCAGTAACAGTGCCAGCCATTATTATAGTCCCAGTAACAGTACCAGCCATTATTATAGTCCCAGTAACAGTGCCAGCCATTAATATAGTCCCAGTAACAGTGCTAGGCATTTATAAAGTCCCAGTAACAGTGCCAGTCATTAATATAGTCCCAGTAACAGTGCCAGCCGTTTATATACTCCCAGTAACAGTGCCAGTCATTACTATAGTCCCAGTAACAGTGCCAGCCATTAATATAGTCCCAGTAACAGTGCCAGCCATTATTATAGTCCCAGTAACAGTGCCAGCCATTTATATACTCCCAGTAACAGTGCCAGCCATTTATATACTCCCAGTAACAGTGCCAGCCATTAATATAGTCCCAGTAACAGTGCCAGCCATTAATATACTCCCAGTAACAGTGCCAGCCATTAATATAGTCCCAGTAACAGTGCCAGCCATTAATATACTCCCAGTAACAGTGCCAGCCATTAATATAGTCCCGGTAACAGTGCCAGCCATTAATATAGTCCCAGTAACGGTGCCAGCCATTAATATAGTCCCAGTAACAGTGCCAGCCATTAATATAGTCCCAGTAACGGTGCCAGCCATTAATATAGTCCCAGTAACAGTGCCAGCCATTAATATAGTCCCAGTAACAGTGCCAGCCATTAATATAGTCCCAGTAACAGTGCCAGCCATTAATATAGTCCCAGTAACAGTGCCAGCCATTATTATAGTTCCAGTAACAGTGCCAGCCATTATTATAGTCCCAGTAACAGTACCAGCCATTATTATAGTCCCAGTAACAGTGCCAGCCATTAATATAGTCCCAGTAACAGTGCTAGGCATTTATAAAGTCCCAGTAACAGTGCCAGTCATTAATATAGTCCCAGTAACAGTGCCAGCCGTTTATATACTCCCAGTAACAGTGCCAGTCATTACTATAGTCCCAGTAACAGTGCCAGCCATTAATATAGTCCCAGTAACAGTGCCAGCCATTATTATAGTCCCAGTAACAGTGCCAGCCATTTATATACTCCCAGTAACAGTGCCAGCCATTTATATACTCCCAGTAACAGTGCCAGCCATTAATATAGTCCCAGTAACAGTGCCAGCCATTAATATACTCCCAGTAACAGTGCCAGCCATTAATATAGTCCCAGTAACAGTGCCAGCCATTAATATACTCCCAGTAACAGTGCCAGCCATTAATATAGTCCCGGTAACAGTGCCAGCCATTAATATAGTCCCAGTAACGGTGCCAGCCATTAATATAGTCCCAGTAACAGTGCCAGCCATTAATATAGTCCCAGAAACGGTGCCAGCCATTAATATAGTCCCAGTAACAGTGCCAGCCATTAATATAGTCCCAGTAACAGTGCCAGCCATTAATATAGTCCTAATATCCGTGTCGTATAGCAATTCATGAGAGTGTAAGTCAACAAAAGTGCCCCAGTATCAGTGCCACCACCCATAGTTCCCCAGTATCAGTGCCAAATACCCATAGTTCCCCTGTATCAGTGCCACCACCCATAGTTCCCCAGCATCAGTGCCAGATACCCATAGTTCCCCAGCATCAGTGCCAGATACCCATAGTTCCCCAGTATCAGTGCCACCACCCATAGTTCCCCAGTATCAGTGCCACCACCCATAGTTCCCCAGTATCAGTGCCACCACCCATAGTTCTCCAGCATCAGTGCCACCACCCACAGTTCCCCAGCATCAGTGCCACCACCCATAGTTCCCCAGTATCAATGCCACCACCCATAGTTCCCCAGTATCAGTGCCACCACCTATAGTTCCCCAGTATCAGTGCCAGATACCCATAGTTCCCCAGCATCAGTGCCAGATACCCATAGTTCCCCAGCATCAGTGCCAGATACCCATAGTTCCCCAGTATCACTGCCACCACCCATAGTTCCCCAGTATCAGTGCCACCACCCATAGTTCCCCAGTATCAGTGCCACCACCCATAGTTCCCCAGTATCAGTGCCACCACCCATAGTTCCCCAGTATCAGTGCCACCACCCATAGTTCCCCAGTATCAGTGCCAGATACCCATAGTTCCAGAGTATCAGTGCCAGATACCCATTGTTCCCCAGTATCAATGCCACCACCCATAGTTCCCCAGTATCAGTGCCACCACCCATAGTTCCCCAGTATCAGTGCCACCACCCATAGTTCCCCAGTATCAGTGCCACCACCAATAGTTCCAGAGTATCAGTGCCACCACCCATATTTCCCCAGTATCAGTGCCACCACCCATAGTTCCCCAGTATCAGTGCCAGATACCCATAGTTCCCCAGCATCAGTGCCACCACCCATAGTTCCCCAGTATCAGTGCCAGATACCCATAGTTCCCCAGTATCAGTGCCACCACCCATAGTTCCCCAGTATCAGTGCCACCACCCATAGTTCCCCAGCATCAGTGCCAGATACCCATAGTTCCCCAGTATCAGTGCCACCACCCATAGTTCCCCAGTATCAGTGCCACCACCCATAGTTCCCCAGTATCAGTGCCAAATACCCATAGTTCCAGAGTATCAGTGCCAGCTACCCATAGTTCCCCAGCATCAGTGCCAAATACCCATAGTTCCCCAGTATCAGTGCCACCACCCATAGTTCCAGAGTATCAGTGCCACCACCCATAGTTCCCCAGTATCTGTGCCAGCTACCCATAGTTCCCCAGTATCAGTGCCACCACCCATAGTTCCAGAGTATCAGTGCCAGCTACCCATAGTTCCCCAGTATCAGTGCCACCACCCATAGTTCCAGAGTATCAGTGCCACCACCCATAGTTCCCCAGTATCAGTGCCACCACCCGTAGTTCCCCAGTATCAGTGCCACCACCCATTGTTCCCCAGTATCAGTGCCAGATACCCATAGTTCCCCAGTATCAGTGCCAGCTACCAGTAACAGTGCCAGCCATTTATATACTCCCAGTAACAGTGCCAGCCATTAATATAGTCCCAGTAACAGTGCCAGCCATTTATATACTCCCAGTAACAGTGCCAGCCATTAATATAGTCCCAGTAACAGTGCCAGCCATTATTATAGTCCCAGTAACAGTGCCAGCCATTATTATAGTCCCAGTAACAGTGCCAGCCATTAATATAGTCCCAGTAACAGTGCCGGCCATTAATATAGTCCCAGTAACAGTGCCAGCCATTAATATAGTCCCAGTAACAGTGCCAGCCATTAATATAGTCCCAGCAACAGTGCCAGCCATTAATATACTCCCAGTAACAGTGCCAGCCATTATTATAGTCCCAGTAACAGTGCCAGCCATTAATATAGTCCCAGTAACAGTGCCAGCCATTTATATAGTCCCAGTAACAGTGCCAGTCATTAATATAGTCCCAGTAACGGTGCCAGCCATTATTATAGTCCCAGTAACAGTGCCAGCCATTAATATAGTGCCAGTAACAGTGCCAGCCATTTATAAAGTCCCAGTAACAGTGCCAGCCATTATTAAAGTCCCAGTAACAGTGCCAGCCATTAATATAGTCCCAGTAACAGTGCCAGCCATTTATATAGTCCCAGTAACAGTGCCAGTCATTAATATAGTCCCAGTAACAGTGCCAGTCATTAATATAGTCCCAGTAACAGTGCCAGCCATTAATATAGTCCCTGTAACAGTGCCAGCCATTAATATAGTCCCAGTAACAGTGCCAGCCATTAATATAGTCCCATTAACAGTGCCAGCCATTAATATAGTCCCAGTAACAGTGCCAGTCATTAATATAGTCCCAGTAACAGTGCCAGCCATTTATATACTCCCAGTAACAGTGCCAGTCATTACTATAGTCCCAGTAACAGTGCCAGCCATTAATATAGTCCCAGTAACAGTGCCAGTCATTAATATAGTCCCAGTAACAGTGCCAGCCATTAATATAGTCCCAGTAACAGTGCCAGCCATTAATATAGTCCCAGTAACAGTGCCAGCCATTAATATAGTCCCAGTAACAGTGCCAGCCATTAATATAGTCCCAGCAACAGTGCCAGCCATTAATATACTCCCAGTAACAGTGCCAGCCATTATTATAGTCCCAGTAACAGTGCCAGCCATTAATATAGTCCCAGTAACAGTGCCAGCCATTTATATAGTCCCAGTAACAGTGCCAATCATTAATATAGTCCCAGTAACAGTGCCAGTCATTAATATAGTCCCAGTAACGGTGCCAGCCATTATTATAGTCCCAGTAACAGTGCCAGCCATTAATATAGTGCCAGTAACAGTGCCAGCCATTTATAAAGTCCCAGTAACAGTGCCAGCCATTATTAAAGTCCCAGTAACAGTGCCAGCCATTAATATAGTCCCAGTAACAGTGCCAGCCATTACTATAGTCCCAGTAACAGTGCCAGTCATTAATATAGTCCCAGTAACAGTGCCAGTCATTAATATAGTCCCAGTAACAGTGCCAGCCATTAATATAGTCCCAGTAACAGTGCCAGCCATTAATATAGTCCCAGTAACAGTGCCAGCCATTAATATAGTCCCATTAACAGTGCCAGCCATTAATATAGTCCCAGTAACAGTGCCAGTCATTAATATAGTCCCAGTAACAGTGCCAGCCATTTATATACTCCCAGTAACAGTGCCAGTCATTACTATAGTCCCAGTAACAGTGCCAGCCATTAATATAGTCCCAGTAACAGTGCCAGTCATTAATATAGTCCCAGTAACAGTGCCAGCCATTAATATAGTCCCAGTAACAGTGCCAGCCATTAATATAGTCCCAGTAACAGTGCCAGCCATTAATATAGTCCCAGTAACAGTGCCAGCCATTAATATAGTCCCATTAACAGTGCCAGCCATTAATATAGTCCCAGTAAAAGTGCCAGCCATTAATATAGTCCCAGTAAAAGTGCCAGCCATTAATATAGTCCCAGTAAAAGTGCCAGCCATTAATATAGTCCCAGTAAAAGTGCCAGCCATTAATATAGTCCCAGTAAAAGTGCCAGCCATTAATATAGTCCCAGTAAAAGTGCCAGCCATTAATATAGTCCCAGTAACGGTGCCAGCCATTATTATAGTCCCAGTAACAGTGCCAGCCATTAATATAGTCCCAGTAACAGTGCCAGCCATTTATAAAGTCCCAGTAACAGTGCCAGTCATTAATATAGTCCCAGTAACAGTGCCAGCCATTTATATACTCCCAGTAACAGTGCCAGTCATTACTATAGTCCCAGTAACAGTGCCAGCCATTAATATAGTCCCAGTAACAGTGCCAGCCATTTATATACTCCCAGTAACAGTGCCAGCCATTAATATAGTCCCAGTAACAGTGCCAGCCATTAATATACTCCCAGTAACAGTGCCAGCCATTAATATAGTCCCAGTAACAGTGCCAGCCATTTATATAGTCCCAGTAACAGTGCCAGCCATTAATATATTCCCAGTAACAGTGCCAATCATTATTATAGTCCCAGTAACAGTGCCAGCCATTATTATAGTCCCAGTAACAGTGCCAGCCATTAATATAGTCCCAGTAACAGTGCCAGCCATTTATATAGTCCCAGTAACAGTGCCAGCCATTATTATAGTCCCAGTAACAGTGCCAGCCATTAATATAGTCCCAGTAACAGTGCCAGCCATTAATATAGTCCCAGTAACAGTGCCAGCCATTTATATAGTCCCAGTAACAGTGCCAGCCATTATTATAGTCCCAGTAACAGTGCCAGCCATTAATATAGTCCCAGTAACAGTGCCAGCCATTAATATAGTCCCAGTAACCGTGCCAGTCATTAATATAGTCCCAGTAACAATGCCAGCCATTAATATAGTCCCAGTAACAGTGCCAGCCATTTATATACTCCCAGTAACAGTGCCAGCCATTAATATAGTCCCAGTAACAGTGCCAGCCATTAATATACTCCCAGTAACAGTGCCAGCCATTAATATAGTCCCGGTAACAGTGCCAGCCATTAATATAGTCCCAGTAACGGTGCCAGCCATTAATATAGTCCCAGTAACAGTGCCAGCCATTAATATAGTCCCAGTAACAGTGCCAGCCATTAATATAGTCCCAGTAACAGTGCCAGCCATTAATATAGTCCCAGTAACAGTGCCAGCCATTATTATAGTTCCAGTAACAGTGCCAGCCATTATTATAGTCCCAGTAACAGTACCAGCCATTATTATAGTCCCAGTAACAGTGCCAGCCATTAATATAGTCCCAGTAACAGTGCTAGGCATTTATAAAGTCCCAGTAACAGTGCCAGTCATTAATATAGTCCCAGTAACAGTGCCAGCCGTTTATATACTCCCAGTAACAGTGCCAGTCATTACTATAGTCCCAGTAACAGTGCCAGCCATTAATATAGTCCCAGTAACAGTGCCAGCCATTATTATAGTCCCAGTAACAGTGCCAGCCATTTATATACTCCCAGTAACAGTGCCAGCCATTTATATACTCCCAGTAACAGTGCCAGCCATTAATATAGTCCCAGTAACAGTGCCAGCCATTAATATACTCCCAGTAACAGTGCCAGCCATTAATATAGTCCCAGTAACAGTGCCAGCCATTAATATACTCCCAGTAACAGTGCCAGCCATTAATATAGTCCCGGTAACAGTGCCAGCCATTAATATAGTCCCAGTAACGGTGCCAGCCATTAATATAGTCCCAGTAACAGTGCCAGCCATTAATATAGTCCCAGTAACGGTGCCAGCCATTAATATAGTCCCAGTAACAGTGCCAGCCATTAATATAGTCCCAGTAACAGTGCCAGCCATTAATATAGTCCCAGTAACAGTGCCAGCCATTAATATAGTCCCAGTAACAGTGCCAGCCATTATTATAGTTCCAGTAACAGTGCCAGCCATTATTATAGTCCCAGTAACAGTACCAGCCATTATTATAGTCCCAGTAACAGTGCCAGCCATTAATATAGTCCCAGTAACAGTGCTAGGCATTTATAAAGTCCCAGTAACAGTGCCAGTCATTAATATAGTCCCAGTAACAGTGCCAGCCGTTTATATACTCCCAGTAACAGTGCCAGTCATTACTATAGTCCCAGTAACAGTGCCAGCCATTAATATAGTCCCAGTAACAGTGCCAGCCATTATTATAGTCCCAGTAACAGTGCCAGCCATTTATATACTCCCAGTAACAGTGCCAGCCATTTATATACTCCCAGTAACAGTGCCAGCCATTAATATAGTCCCAGTAACAGTGCCAGCCATTAATATACTCCCAGTAACAGTGCCAGCCATTAATATAGTCCCAGTAACAGTGCCAGCCATTAATATACTCCCAGTAACAGTGCCAGCCATTAATATAGTCCCGGTAACAGTGCCAGCCATTAATATAGTCCCAGTAACGGTGCCAGCCATTAATATAGTCCCAGTAACAGTGCCAGCCATTAATATAGTCCCAGAAACGGTGCCAGCCATTAATATAGTCCCAGTAACAGTGCCAGCCATTAATATAGTCCCAGTAACAGTGCCAGCCATTAATATAGTCCTAATATCCGTGTCGTATAGCAATTCATGAGAGTGTAAGTCAACAAAAGTGCCCCAGTATCAGTGCCACCACCCATAGTTCCCCAGTATCAGTGCCAAATACCCATAGTTCCCCTGTATCAGTGCCACCACCCATAGTTCCCCAGCATCAGTGCCAGATACCCATAGTTCCCCAGCATCAGTGCCAGATACCCATAGTTCCCCAGTATCAGTGCCACCACCCATAGTTCCCCAGTATCAGTGCCACCACCCATAGTTCCCCAGTATCAGTGCCACCACCCATAGTTCTCCAGCATCAGTGCCACCACCCACAGTTCCCCAGCATCAGTGCCACCACCCATAGTTCCCCAGTATCAATGCCACCACCCATAGTTCCCCAGTATCAGTGCCACCACCTATAGTTCCCCAGTATCAGTGCCAGATACCCATAGTTCCCCAGCATCAGTGCCAGATACCCATAGTTCCCCAGCATCAGTGCCAGATACCCATAGTTCCCCAGTATCACTGCCACCACCCATAGTTCCCCAGTATCAGTGCCACCACCCATAGTTCCCCAGTATCAGTGCCACCACCCATAGTTCCCCAGTATCAGTGCCACCACCCATAGTTCCCCAGTATCAGTGCCACCACCCATAGTTCCCCAGTATCAGTGCCAGATACCCATAGTTCCAGAGTATCAGTGCCAGATACCCATTGTTCCCCAGTATCAATGCCACCACCCATAGTTCCCCAGTATCAGTGCCACCACCCATAGTTCCCCAGTATCAGTGCCACCACCCATAGTTCCCCAGTATCAGTGCCACCACCAATAGTTCCAGAGTATCAGTGCCACCACCCATATTTCCCCAGTATCAGTGCCACCACCCATAGTTCCCCAGTATCAGTGCCAGATACCCATAGTTCCCCAGCATCAGTGCCACCACCCATAGTTCCCCAGTATCAGTGCCAGATACCCATAGTTCCCCAGTATCAGTGCCACCACCCATAGTTCCCCAGTATCAGTGCCACCACCCATAGTTCCCCAGCATCAGTGCCAGATACCCATAGTTCCCCAGTATCAGTGCCACCACCCATAGTTCCCCAGTATCAGTGCCACCACCCATAGTTCCCCAGTATCAGTGCCAAATACCCATAGTTCCAGAGTATCAGTGCCAGCTACCCATAGTTCCCCAGCATCAGTGCCAAATACCCATAGTTCCCCAGTATCAGTGCCACCACCCATAGTTCCAGAGTATCAGTGCCACCACCCATAGTTCCCCAGTATCTGTGCCACCACCCATAGTTCCAGAGTATCAGTGCCAGCTACCCATAGTTCCCCAGTATCAGTGCCACCACCCATAGTTCCAGAGTATCAGTGCCACCACCCATAGTTCCCCAGTATCAGTGCCACCACCCGTAGTTCCCCAGTATCAGTGCCACCACCCATTGTTCCCCAGTATCAGTGCCAGATACCCATAGTTCCCCAGTATCAGTGCCAGCTACCAGTAACAGTGCCAGCCATTTATATACTCCCAGTAACAGTGCCAGCCATTAATATAGTCCCAGTAACAGTGCCAGCCATTTATATACTCCCAGTAACAGTGCCAGCCATTAATATAGTCCCAGTAACAGTGCCAGCCATTATTATAGTCCCAGTAACAGTGCCAGCCATTATTATAGTCCCAGTAACAGTGCCAGCCATTAATATAGTCCCAGTAACAGTGCCGGCCATTAATATAGTCCCAGTAACAGTGCCAGCCATTAATATAGTCCCAGTAACAGTGCCAGCCATTAATATAGTCCCAGCAACAGTGCCAGCCATTAATATACTCCCAGTAACAGTGCCAGCCATTATTATAGTCCCAGTAACAGTGCCAGCCATTAATATAGTCCCAGTAACAGTGCCAGCCATTTATATAGTCCCAGTAACAGTGCCAGTCATTAATATAGTCCCAGTAACGGTGCCAGCCATTATTATAGTCCCAGTAACAGTGCCAGCCATTAATATAGTGCCAGTAACAGTGCCAGCCATTTATAAAGTCCCAGTAACAGTGCCAGCCATTATTAAAGTCCCAGTAACAGTGCCAGCCATTAATATAGTCCCAGTAACAGTGCCAGCCATTTATATAGTCCCAGTAACAGTGCCAGTCATTAATATAGTCCCAGTAACAGTGCCAGTCATTAATATAGTCCCAGTAACAGTGCCAGCCATTAATATAGTCCCTGTAACAGTGCCAGCCATTAATATAGTCCCAGTAACAGTGCCAGCCATTAATATAGTCCCATTAACAGTGCCAGCCATTAATATAGTCCCAGTAACAGTGCCAGTCATTAATATAGTCCCAGTAACAGTGCCAGCCATTTATATACTCCCAGTAACAGTGCCAGTCATTACTATAGTCCCAGTAACAGTGCCAGCCATTAATATAGTCCCAGTAACAGTGCCAGTCATTAATATAGTCCCAGTAACAGTGCCAGCCATTAATATAGTCCCAGTAACAGTGCCAGCCATTAATATAGTCCCAGTAACAGTGCCAGCCATTAATATAGTCCCAGTAACAGTGCCAGCCATTAATATAGTCCCATTAACAGTGCCAGCCATTAATATAGTCCCAGTAAAAGTGCCAGCCATTAATATAGTCCCAGTAAAAGTGCCAGCCATTAATATAGTCCCAGTAAAAGTGCCAGCCATTAATATAGTCCCAGTAAAAGTGCCAGCCATTAATATAGTCCCAGTAAAAGTGCCAGCCATTAATATAGTCCCAGTAACGGTGCCAGCCATTATTATAGTCCCAGTAACAGTGCCAGCCATTAATATAGTCCCAGTAACAGTGCCAGCCATTTATAAAGTCCCAGTAACAGTGCCAGTCATTAATATAGTCCCAGTAACAGTGCCAGCCATTTATATACTCCCAGTAACAGTGCCAGTCATTACTATAGTCCCAGTAACAGTGCCAGCCATTAATATAGTCCCAGTAACAGTGCCAGCCATTTATATACTCCCAGTAACAGTGCCAGCCATTAATATAGTCCCAGTAACAGTGCCAGCCATTAATATACTCCCAGTAACAGTGCCAGCCATTAATATAGTCCCAGTAACAGTGCCAGCCATTTATATACTCCCAGTAACAGTGCCAGTCATTACTATAGTCCCAGTAACAGTGCCAGCCATTAATATAGTCCCAGTAACAGTGCCAGCCATTTATATACTCCCAGTAACAGTGCCAGCCATTAATATAGTCCCAGTAACAGTGCCAGCCATTAATATACTCCCAGTAACAGTGCCAGCCATTTATATAGTCCCAGTAACAGTGCCAGCCATTAATATATTCCCAGTAACAGTGCCAATCATTATTATAGTCCCAGTAACAGTGCCAGCCATTATTATAGTCCCAGTAACAGTGCCAGCCATTAATATAGTCCCAGTAACAGTGCCAGCCATTTATATTGTCCCAGTAACAGTGCCAGCCATTATTATAGTCCCAGTAACAGTGCCAGCCATTAATATAGTCCCAGTAACAGTGCCAGCCATTAATATAGTCCCAGTAACAGTGCCAGCCATTTATATAGTCCCAGTAACAGTGCCAGCCATTATTATAGTCCCAGTAACAGTGCCAGCCATTAATATAGTCCCAGTAACAGTGCCAGCCATTAATATAGTCCCAGTAACCGTGCCAGTCATTAATATAGTCCCAGTAACAATGCCAGCCATTAATATAGTCCCAGTAACAGTGCCAGCCATTAATATACTCCCAGTAACAGTGCCAGCCATTAATATAGTCCCAGTATCAGTGCCAGCCATTAATATACTCCCAGTAACAGTGCCAGCCATTAATATAGTCCCGGTAACAGTGCCAGCCATTAATATAGTCCCAGTAACGGTGCCAGCCATTAATATAGTCCCAGTAACGGTGCCAGCCATTAATATAGTCCCAGTAACAGTGCCAGCCATTAATATAGTCCCAGTAACAGTGCCAGCCATTATTATAGTTCCAGTAACAGTGCCAGCCATTACTATAGTCCCAGTAACAGTACCAGCCATTATTATAGTCCCAGTAACAGTGCCAGCCATTAATATAGTCCCAGTAACAGTACCAGCCATTAATATAGTCCCAGTAACAGTGCTAGGCATTTATAAAGTCCCAGTAACAGTGCCAGTCATTAATATAGTCCCAGTAACAGTGCCAGCCATTTATATACTCCCAGTAACAGTGCCAGTCATTACTATAGTCCCAGTAACAGTGCCAGCCATTAATATAGTCCCAGTAACAGTGCCAGCCATTAATATAGTCCCAGTAACAGTGCCAGCCATTATTATACTCCCAGTAACAGAGCCAGCCATTTATATACTCCCAGTAACAGTGCCAGCCATTTATATACTCCCAGTAACAGTGCCAGCCATTAATATAGTCCCAGTAACAGTGCCAGCCATTAATATACTCCCAGTAACAGTGCCAGCCATTAATATAGTCCCAGTAACAGTGCCAGCCATTATTATAGTCCCAGTAACAGTGCCAGCCATTAATATAGTCCCGGTAACAGTGCCAGCCATTATTATAGTCCCAGTAACGGTGCCAGCCATTATTATAGTCCCAGTAACAGTACCAGCCATTATTATAGTCCCAGTAACAGTGCCAGCCATTAATATAGTCCCGGTAACAGTGCCAGCCATTATTATAGTCCCAGTAACGGTGCCAGCCATTATTATAGTTCCAGTAACAGTGCCAGCCATTATTATAGTCCCAGTAACGGTGCCAGCCATTAATATAGTCCCAGTAACAGTGCCAGTCATTAATATAGTCCCAGTAACAGTACCAGCCATTATTATAGTCCCAGTAACAGTGCCAGTCATTATTATAGTCCCAGTAACAGTGCCAGCCATTAATATAGTCCCAGTAACAGTGCCAGCCATTATTATAGTTCCAGTAACAGTGCCAGCCATTAATATAGTCCCGGTAACAGTGCCAGCCATTATTATAGTCCCAGTAACGGTGCCAGCCATTAATATAGTCCCAGTAACAGTGCCAGTCATTAATATAGTCCCAGTAACAGTGCCAGCCATTAATATAGTCCTAATATCCGTGTCGTATAGCAATTCTTGAGAGTGTAAGTCAACAAAAGTGCCCAAATCCCAGTTCCAGTAAACTCCCCACGGCTCTTACACTATTGCTATTATGAGCGGATAAACATGGACAGATATTGATTTTCCTCCTGAGTGTCGGCATGATTACAGATTTACCCGCATCTCACACCTGATACACGAGCTCAGTGCAGATATCGGATTTATTTCTCTGCTTATTTCTGCAGAAAGAATGAATTGCAATATTGAGATTTAATTACAGTGTTTCTAAATTCATTATCCCGTTCATTTATTATTCATTTACGCTGATTATGAACTGAGCTGCCTTCAAGGCAAACTGCAGAAAGCAGCGGCTTATTGTCCACCCCGGGAACCGCGATCAGAGCAGCGCACGCCCTGTAATAACTTACCGCCATATTGCCATAAACACGCAGTTACCTAAGCCGATCATATGTGATACTGTCTGATGAACTGATGCATCTAAGCCTATCATGCGTTATACAGTCTACTGGGCCAATGTATCTAAAACCGTTATGTGTGATACTGTTTGCGAGCTGGTGTAGCTAAGCTAACAATCCAATGTATCTAATCCCACCATGTGTCTTACTATCTGCTGAGCTAGTGTATCTAAGTCTATCATGTTTGATATTGTTTTGTTTAGCCGGTGTATCTATGCGTTTCAGGTGTGATACTTTCTACTGAGCTAAGGTATCTAAGCTCTTGATGTGATACGGTTTGCTGAGCTGCTGTATCTAAGCCTGTCAGATACTTTTTTTTTTCCCCAGAATTTATGTCTAAGAGGACCTCTTTGTTTCATCTTTTTAGGTTCGATCAGCCGCACGAAAAAGATGGCACCGTTGGCAAGACCATCATTCCCTCCGGGTCCGAGTGGCCCGAGCCATGTCCATCCCGACCTCGCCAACCAGGATCAGCTTTCACAGCATAAAGCAGACTGCGGCCATCTGAGCGCAGAAACACCGCGGCCTCCGGAGATCTTCTATCTTTGCGTTCTTATGTCGGAGGATGTCATTCACCTTAATTGGACGTTCAGTGCACACAACATGGGGGAAAGGCGCAGAACAAAGGACCCAAACCCGAGCGTAGGATACGATGTAGACGCTATGGTAAGCCCGGGCTCGGCGGCGCCGGCGGTGGAACAGCTACCTTTTGGGGTTTTTTTATCTAAACCTCAAGATTGAACTAAGTGCTTTGACAGAATTCTCCTTTTCAGTCCAGGAACTGTAAAGCATGGCGGATAAACTGGGATACTCATGGATTGTGGTGCCAAAGGTTCGGGAAAATTCTTTGTACATTTCTATTTCAAGAAGAAAAAAAAAATTGATCTTCTTCCCAAAAATCAGAGAAATCTTAAATGTGACATTAAGGAGCGCTGAGTTGTCGTTTTCTGTTAAACCGAATAGAATTTTTAACCGTTTAATGGAAGATGTCTTTATTTATAGGTGATTATTTTAAGGGAAATGGTCTCTAATAATCAGTGGATTGTTTGTTCTTGTATTCTTTTTTTCATCTGCCTTATCATGAGAATCAATCTCCCCGCTACTGCTGCCTTTAACTCCACCATATCCTTGTTGTTTAGGCCAGAATTGTCTGATATGGCTCCTCGTGGGCGGGATTAGCTGAATTCACAGATTTTGCTACATTTCCCCAGCAAACAGTTTTATACGACTGATGTTTTTGGAACTCCCCTCTATAAGCTCAGTGGAGGGTGATAGCTCTGGTGACAGATGCATATGTGGGCGCAGAATAAGAATGAGGATTGTTAAAGACCAAATTTTTGGACGGTTTATGTAAAATATACGATAGATGGGCTAAAGGAACTTTAACCCGGTATTATGTGTTTTTTTTTTTTTCTATTTGCAGTGCATTGTTCAATGTTATCAGCCTTAGTGAATTTACGTATTGTGGAGTGCGGACTGCTGATATTTTTTGTAAAAAAAAAATCACCCACTTATAAGTTGACAGAAAAATTGTAAACACCAGATTTAATAAAAGAGGGGCTCTGAAATAAACAGTCAGGATGAAGAGGCCACACCATTCATTGTCTATGAGACCGCAAAATGCCGTACTTGGCAGGTCTACCAACAATGAGGTGTATGTATGGCCATGATGCTATTTTAATGTGACTTCTAGGGATTGATGGGGGTCCATCCTCTATGGAATGTTGGGAATATTTAATTATGTGTGACAGCATAGGCCACGCCCACTATCAGTAATCCACACCCACTTTTCCTTTGCATTTTTCTATTCTTATGAGCGCCAACAAAAGTTGGCATGCGTCATCATTTACAACTTTTTTGGCTCAAGTTATCCCAAGAAATGGTGTAGAATTGTAAAGAATCGATGTTGACTTCTCCTTATACGGCTTACGGCTCCTCTGGGGAGGGTTTTACAGGTTACATTAGCTCTGGTTGTCCAGCAAGCACTTGACTTCCTGTCTGGGTGACATTTCAGTACCTGTAGTTGTGAGATTAGGGGGGATTTCTTTCTTTTAAGAAGGAGACTACCTCTCCTTGCTGCACAGGATTAATTTTGGGGGGTGGGGGAATCTGAAAGAAAGTAAAAAAAAATCAAACAATCATGATAAGGAAGAGATTTGGAGAAGAAAGATGGGCTCAAAGCTAAAAAGTTTCATAGATATCTCAGGTGTCGTTGGTCAAGGAGGCCACAGACGTGAAGACAGTAAAACCATTGCCATCCCAAAAAGTAGAGTGAAAAGTTATAGATGTGAACGAAAGATTTGCATGACCCAGTAGAAAAATGTTGATAGATAGAACGAACAATTCCGAAATGTGTTCAATATCTGATCAGATTCGGCCAAGATGGTCAACCGACGGAATAGTATCATGGCAGAAAGATTAAGTTTTAGTGTCAAGCAGAGAGATATCACCTTGGCCCGGTGGCCACGCCAGTGCTCCTACCTACCAGCTTCTTCTACGCCGCTTCTATTTAGTAAGCCCAATGACATCGCGCCGGGTCTACTGATCAGTAGAGACATCGGGGATACCGGCAGGTAGGAGGAGGATTGCAGGGCTGCGCCACAACAGCCACGGAATTCTGAGGTGGCAACTATGCATATGCTTGCTCAACACTAAAAGGTCATTCTGCTGGCCATTCCGTTGGTTGACCATGCTGGCCAGATCTGTTCCGATATTGAACATATTTTGGATTGTTCTTTATATCCATTGAAAGTTTTTATAGCTACCTAGGAATTATCCATCTCAACCGGGTTTGGATGACCAGACATGTTTGATCGTTGATTGGTCAGGGCTGGATCATAGAAAGGAAACAAGGGACATGTGTAGTGAGGAAACAAGGAACAGGTTTCAATAGTCTCCACCACCATGAGGACCAAATAGACCTCAACCAGCCACTCTGCCTCATGGCCATTGGATGAAGTCTTTGGCGTAGCTCTTTTACTTTCATAGACCTTGGATAGAGAGACCCTCATGCACATGACAGCGATAATAGGTGGGGTCAAAATTCCAGCGTTAACGTGACAACATTTTGACTAGTAGCCTTTTTTCCCCCCACTGTAGTCATTTTTTGACCAACATGTCCATATAGGTTGCAATCAGTCCTTATTATGGCTGAATTATTTTGGTGCCACAAAAACCCGAAGATATCAGGACAAAAATCCGATATCGTGGCCGTTGGCTCCAAGCAAACTAGAAAAATTTGATCTAAAGTGCCTTCTACTAGCTGAGTTACAATCATACAAAGCATAGAGGTGGCCTCGGTGGGCGACATGTGGCCGGTGTAACCATGAGCCCTAGGTTACGTTGACCCTTTTCCCAAGCTAAGGTTCAACTTCAAAAGGAATCCCAACCCCTACAAATACTTCTTCAAGAAAGGGAGAGTTTCGTTCCACCTTCTTCTACAATGAGTAGGAAATTGGAAGTGGGGTAAATGCTGCCCCTCCTATCTAAGATTGGGGGTCTTCATGGTGTAAATCTGCACCAGAGCAGGAGTCCTCTTTACTTTTGAACTTTTTCTTTTTTTTTGTGTGTGTGTGCACCCCTGGTTTCCAAATTTGCCTCTCTGACCTATAGAGCAAGTTACAATTTTTGTAGATTTTTAAACTTTTTGTAACATATAAAAAAATAATAATAATAATAGTCGGGGATATCTCAGCTCGGTCAGAAAATTACTTAGACGTTTTTACTTTCCCAGTTTTTTTTGTAACCCAAAGAAAAAAATGCAAAAATGTTTTAATGGTTTTCTGAATTCTGTTTTATCGATGAGACCTGTACAGCGATTTATTTCTTTATTTATTGCATTCTCTTGGGGTTTCTTTTACTGTTTGATGTTGTTATTGTCATGTTTACTTACAGAAGACCCATAGGGGCTCATGTATCAACCTGTGTACCAGGCAAGTCACGATACTGACATAGCACCCCGGAACTGGCGATTGAGAAGGACCATTTGTTTGCCTATTTTTGAGGATTTTCGGTCGTGCCTTTTTATTTCCCATAGAAGTAATGCCTTGATATCGCATTGCAGACCCAGTCGGCACCGAAACGTTTGACCCAAAGACACAAAAGAATATGGAGCTGAAAATCGATGGCCAAGATTGTAAAATGTAATACTTTGCTGCGCCAAATTTCACCTGTTGATACATGACCCCCCCCCCCATGAAAAGCCTCAAAAAGAGGCCCTTTTTTTTTTGCCAAACTTCTCAATAGATCGATCATTTCGTGTGAGTATTTATTAGTGTCGATGACCTTTGCCGTTCAGCAGTGACAATTCACGCACAAGTCGTCTGTTGCCTTCTACAAAGTGAGCTTAGCGATGCCGGATCTGTGCCGCTGGCCGCCTCGTCGATATTTTTCTACTTTATTTATCCTGTTTCTTAAAAAAGAAAAAAAAATTGCAATTGTTCTACAAAAAAATATTAAAAAAAGCTTTATTTATTAAAATTGTGATTTCAAAAAATTCTCAGCTTCTTTGTTTTTTTTTTTAATTTTCTGATTTATATATTTCCAGTAAAAAAAAAAAAGAAAAGATTTAGTATTTAGTCTAAATCTCCGATTCACCAAAACACTTTGAAATGTTGCAAGATTTTTTTTTAGCAAGATCTAATGTTTGGGGCTGTAGGGAAACTACAACTCCCAGCATGCTCTGTCAGGAAGCTGCACACCTCTGGTCTAGGACTGAATCATGTGTTAATCATTGGCCGCTATTCATCATTTAAGGTTCTTTTTTCTTCTTTTTTTCTATTTTGCACCAAATTTTTTCAAAATGGTGCGCAAGGTTCATGAATTTTGCACAAAGTCCAAAATAATCTTTATTTTTCTCTTTAAACCTTTTTTTTTGCACATTTTTAAAGCAAAGACAAATGGCTCAAAAAATTGGGTAAAAATATTTGTCGTCCAAAAAGTTGCAAATGTTGAATCAGGCAAAAAAATCTGAAAACCCTAAAGTCCTCCCATAAGGGAGAACATTAAAAAAATAAAAACAGGCGAGAGCATTATTATTATTATTTATTTATTTATATAGCACCATTAATTCCATGCACATGTAGAATAGACTTCAAAGAAGAAGAAAATGGACTAATCAATAAGGCGCTAACAAAATATAAGGCACAAAACACCAAAAACTAAACAAATGGTAATAATGAATTGAGCCCCTTTGTTTTTTTAAAGGGGCATGTAACAATAAAGGTTAAAGACAACTATAAGGAGTATTTTTTGCTTTGCATAAAATGTATGAACCGCGTGCGCCATTTTTAAGATTTTGGCACGAACAATGGCAGTAAATACCGTAAAATAAAAAAGTGACTTAATTAATTAGATGCATCCTACTCCAGTGAACACATGATCCAGACTGGTATACACAAGGACTGACTTGATTAATTCCCCTTTTTGTTACAATTTCTTTCCATTTTCAAGATCTCTGCTAGATCTCAGTGAACAGGATGCATTTAACTCACAGGACTAGATACAAACTCTCCGCAGTCTCTGAACGCTTCAATTCACTGAATGTGTTCCGATCTCTGATTTGCTGTCAGTGAATTAAAATTTTTCTATTCTCATCCAGACGCATAAATCTCAAAAGGATCTAATATTTCCCACAGCTGAGTGTTTGCTACAATTGTGCGCAGCCAATCCTCTGGGAGATAAACTGTATGGAATCCAGTCTGATACATGTTACCTGCAGTGATACATTGTAGCAAACTATCAGGACAATAGATATATCTATTAATCTTATAGATTATTCGTCTGCCCTGGATACAATGTATCAACGTCTCAGCTGTCAGGAAACACTGTTCGGGGAACATTTCTGCGATTCTCGTCCGTGTAAAACAGACCGATTTTTTTTTATACGTTGTGTGTGACTCCAGCCTAAAGGAGATCCCCCAACATTACAATAATAATAATAATAATTTTTATTTATATAGCGCCAACATATTCCGCAGCGCTTTGCAAATTATAGAGGGGACTTGTACAGACAATAAACATTACAGCATAACAGAAATACAGTTCAAAACAGATACCAGGAGGAATGAGGGCCCTGCTGCTCGCAAGCTACAAACTATGGGGAAAAGGGGAGACACGAGAGGTGGATGGTAACAATTGCTTTAGTTATTCGGACCGGCCATAGTGTAAGGCTCAGGTGTTCATGTAAAGCTGCATGAACCAGTTACCTGCATAAGTGTGTACCAGTACAGACACAGAGGGCTATTAACTGCATAAAGTGAATGAGAACATGATGCGAGGAACCTGATTGTTTTTTTTTATATAAATAGGACACACAGGGATAGTTAGATTAATGCGTTGAGGCGGTAGGCCAGTCTGAACAAATGCATTTTTAGGGCACGCTTAAAACTGTGGGGATTGGGGATTAATCGTATTAACCTAGGTAGTGCATTCCAAAGAATCGGCGCAGCACGTGTAAAGTCTTGGAGACGGGAGTGGGAGGTTCTGATTATTGAGGATGCTAACCTGAGGTCATTAGCAGAGCGGAGGGCACGGGTAGGGTGGTAGACTGAGACCAGAGAGGAGATGTAGGGTGGTGCTGAGCCATGGAGTGCTTTGTGGATGAGGGTAGTAGTTTTGTACTGGATTCTGGAGTGGATGGGTAACCAGTGTAATGACTGGCACAAGGTAGAGGCATCGGTGTAACGGTTGGTGAGGAATATGATCCTGGCAGCAGCATTCAGGACAGATTGGAGCGGGGAGAGTTTGGTAAGAGGGAGACCGATTAGTAGAGAGTTACAATAGTCCAGACGAGAATGAATAAGTGAAACAGTAAGAGTTTTTGCAGAGTCGAAAGTAAGAAAAGGGCGAATTCTAGAAATGTTTTTGAGATGCAGGTAAGAAGAGCGAGCCAGTGATCGGATGTGGGGGGTGAATGAAAGGTCAGAATCAAGGATGACCCCAAGGCAGCGGGCATGTTGCTTTGGAGTAATGGTGGAACCGCACACGGAGATGGCAATGTCAGGCAAAGGTAGGTTAGTAGAAGGAGAAAACACGAGGAGTTCAGTTTTTGACAGGTTTAGTTTCAGATAGAGGGAGGACATGATGTTAGAGACAGCGGTAAGACAATCACTGGTGTTTTCTAAAAAGGTCGGCGTGATAACAGCAGAAGAAGTGTATAATTGGGTGTCGTCAGCATAGAGATGGTACTGGAAACCAAATCTACTGATTGTTTGTCCAATAGGGGCAGTATACAACGAGAAGAGGAGGGGGCCTAGGACTGATCCTTGAGGAACCCCAACAGTAAGGGGAAGGTGAGAGGAGGAGGAACCAGAAAAACATACAGTGAAGGATCGGTCAGAGAGATAGGAGGAGAACCAGGAGAGAACGGTGTCCTTGAGGCCGATGGAGCGGAGCATAGTGAGGAGGAGCTGATGATCCACAGTGTTGAATGCTGCAGAGAGATCCAAGAGAATTAGCATGGAGTAGTGATTAGATTTAGCTGTTAGTAGGTCATTAGAGACTTTAGTGAGGGCAGTTTCAGTAGAGTGTAAAGAGCAGAAGCCAGATTGAAGAGGGTCGAGAAGAGAGTTATCTGAGAGATAGCGGGTGAGACTGGAGTGGACCAGGCGTTCGAGGAGTTTAGAGATGAAGGGAAGATTAGAGACAGGTCTATAATTAGCGGCACAGTTTTGATCGAGGGATGGTTTTTTAAGTAATGGATGTATGATGGCATGCTTAAATGAGGAGGGAAAAATACCGGAAGTGAGGGAAAGGTTGAATATTTTTGTTAGGTGAGAGGTGACAGCCGGGGAAAGGGACTGGAGGAGATGTGACGGAATGGGGTCACTGGTGCAAGTGGTCGGGCGAGAAGATGCAAGGAACATTAAACATAATGGTATTTTACTTACTGATCAGAAGTGGTCTGTTGTCAGGACCTTGCAAAAGAACAGGGGCAGCAGCATTTTTTTCCCCTCCACAGCAGCACTGCCATCTATCTGCAGTGTAGGGAAGTGCAGCACAGCCCTATGTATGTGAACGGAGCAGGTCCCTGTACAGCAGTGCCACTTTGACAGTAAAAATGAAGGAGAATCGACCACATAAATGAGCGTATTTACACCATTGTATAATAATTGGGAATATCCCTTTTAAAAAAAGTAATATCTGCAGATTATTTTACCTTTTTTGGATTTATTTTTCAATTTTTGCAAGGCTGTTTCTACCAATCTCTCCCATCGGGAAACAATGTACAGTCTGAGTTATGTCAACGCTGCAGTTCTTTACTTGACTCCAGGTCACCAATAAGCTGCAACCTTAGAAGGAAGATAGACTTTTCAATGACTGTTCAATAATATGGAAAATCTGATGGTTCAGAACCTGTCCGGTCCCTTTTAGGCTGCATTCATTTATATCTTCAGTTTTAAAACTGAAGTCTTAAACAGGTAAAGTTTTACTTTTATTCTACTTCCACATATGTAGCAAATATTTTATATGTACATGGGCATGGAGTTCGGCAAGCGGGAAAGCCCCCAAGGCAAATGTTAGGATTTGTTTCAGCTTTGTGGTATTGTGTTTTGGGGTAGTGTGGTGCCACCTGCAGGTCATTTTTCCTTACTGCAGGTTTATGAAAATTAATGTTTCAAATGTATTTTGTGATCACAGCGTGGATGTGTGGTTTGTTTGGCTATTTTCTTCCTGAAGGGGCAAGTTTACCTTTCAAATGGTGTATCATTTGTGTGTGGGTGCAGTATAAACGGAGATACAAAGGAATCACCGAAAAAGAGTGTTTTGAAATAATATAGGATTGAAACATAAAGAATAATGGAAAGTTGCAACTTACTTAATGAATTGTTGTTTTCATTTTAATAGCTAGGATATTCTACTACTTTGTTATCTCTTATGGTCCAACCTCTGTGACCTCCACCCATCCCGAGAACGAAGGGGCCATATTCCTGTGCCACAAGGTTTGCCTATATAATCTCTAGGTCATTTATGTCTCTTCGATGCAAATCTTCCAATACATTTTTCAATTCGATTTCATGTGTTTGATAATAACATGTCGCATGGAGACCTCACGAAGAGAGCACATGTTAAGTATTTTCTGCATCTCTTGGCAGGAAAAATGTCGCATTTTTGCTGCTTTTTTTACTTGTGCTTTTGGTGCGGATTTTCCCCACTCATTACTATAGGTGAAATCTGAAAGAATTGACATTCTGCACATATAAATCTGCAAGTCACAAAAAAAGCAATTTAGTCAACTTATCCAAGTTTTGACAAAAGAATGAAGGAAAACTGTGTGGTCTGAAAGAGTTAAATGACACACTCAGCTCTGCTGCATCTTCCTCCCATTCCTCCTGCTAATGATGGACTTGATGCTGTTCTCTGTATAATGAAGTTTTCAGCACCTGACCTCATTCATCTCTCGCTCGTTTACTGGCATGGTGCGGCTGGCATCATATACGCTCACAAATAACCCCGGAGCGTTTCATCATTGCGCCAGCTAAATTAGATCTCCGCGCGTGTTCAGTGAGCACATTAGGATGGAGCGGAGCATGGTCAGACATGAAGATATCTGCAGGGATCCGAGCTCTTAGAAACCATGATTAGATGTATCAGTAGGGAGGGTGATGATTCGGTTACCCGGAGGTGCAGCTATAGGGTGTATAGGGCACTGCCTCCCAGGACTGATGGCTTTGTTTCCACCTCTCCATGACCCTTTGGCCAATAGCTCACCCCTTGTTTGTAATAATGTAGTTCCTCAGAGGAGGGGGATCCTGCACAGGTTCATGGACTTGGGGACTATTCTGTCCCCGGGGCCTGTGGCTGCAAATATGGCTCTGTGAGATGCTGAATCTCTTCACCCTACTTACAATTGGCGACGGTCGCAGATAGCTTAACTCCGCTGCCGGCCACATGATATGAAGAATCCAGAAGAGACTTTGATTTCTTTAAGAATTCTTGTTGAATACATACAAACAGCAGCAGGTAAAAAAGACTTTCTTCAGACAAGCTGAAAGCACATGTGCCTCTAATGAAGCCAAGATGGAGACTGAGACACAGGGAGAAGAAGAAGGAAGTGACATGACACCCCGCAGAGGGAGACAGAAGGGACAAACTTCATGGAAAGGGAGAATTTCAGCTATGTAAAACCCAGGAACACATAGCAACAATAAACAATATGAGAGACTGCAATGCAGCATGTAAAATGTACAGGACCATCTGTAAAATGTCTCATTCATGGGACATAACACTCCCCATCTGAAATCTTTAGATTTCATAATTCTTATGATGTCCTCTGGGGATGTCACTGTAGACATGAAAAACGAAAGGAAAGCAAGCATGCAAGTAACAACAACATCAGTTGTAGTCCAATTGGCATGGTCCAATCTTCAGGTGGAGGCATGAATTCCTCAACAGCGGGATAGTCCGAGTCCAAACATAAACCCATCTTCAGATTGGGGAAGCTGCAACGTGCAAACACTTACACCAACCCAACAATCCGCTGGAGAAAGTTCAAATGTTCCAACACAGCTGGAGGAATATGTGGCGGTAGGCTCCCTGCCGTGAGCTGTGTCCTTTCATGTGATGCCCTCCTTTGGCAAAAGTAACACAAGCTCAGTGACTGGACGGAAGAAAATACGAGTTGAACTACCTTTCGTAACCTTGACTTCTACCTTACGGATCTTCCCGTCATTGCTTGGTGTAACCTTGGTGATGAGACCCATTGGCCAGTCATTGCGAAGAGCTTCTTTATCTTTAAGAAGAACATGGTTTCCCTCTTGGAGATTAGGTTTTGCAGTCTGCCATTTGTGACGTTTTTGAAGCAAGTGCAGGTATTCAGTTTTCCAGCGGTGCCAAAAGACATTGGACAAGTGTTGTACCTGTTTCCACTGATGTCTGTAAATGTCCCCATCCACAAACTTCCCTGGAGGGATTGCGGCAGCTCCAACCTTCTGAGTAAGAAGTGTAGCAGGAGTAAGGATCATTGGTGCATCAGGGTCCGATGTTACTGGTACCACTTTACTGTACGTGTAGAAGGTAAATGAATCAATAGCAATGTCCATTTCATCCTTTATAGCTTCAGCTAACTCCACTGCCAGAACGGCAGCACAAAGGTTCGAGTCTTGGAACAGAGTGAGCAGGTTTCGGGGTTAGTTGTGCCTTACCAAGGATGAATCCACAATGCACCTTGTTATCTTCTTCCAAGGTCTTCAGGTAGGCTACAGCAGCTATAGCTATAGAAGCGTCGGAGAAAATGTGGACTTCTCTTCTGATGGTGGCTGAAAGAGTGCCCGGGAAATAACAACGTGGGACTTGGAAATGCTCTAAGACCTTCAGAGACTTCTTCCATGCCTCCCACCTTTGTTGTTTCTGGGATGGTAGCGGAGTGTCCCAATCCGTACTCTCGGCGGTCAACTGTCTCAACAGTATCTTGCCTTGAATGGAGATGAGTGCGATAAACCCGAGAGGATCATAGATGCTGTTCACAACAGATAGGGCTCCTCGTTTAGTGAAAGGTTTATCACAAGCTGACACCTGGAAAGTGAATGTGTCCTGCTTAATATCCTAAAGTAGACCGAGGCTGCGTTGCGTGGGAGGAACGTCAGAACCCAGAACAAGATCCCTTACACCAGCAGCGTGATCCTCAGATGGAAATGCTTCCATTACCTTTTTACTGTTGGAGATGATCTTGTGGAGTCTAAGGTTTGCTGTTGACAGCATTTCCTGAGTCCTAGAGAGCAGATCGATTGTCTCTTCACTTGTGGGAAGACTTAAGTCCATCATCTACGTAGAAGTTTCTTTCCAGAAATAGACGAGCATCAGACCCATATTCTCTCTCACCTTCCTGTGCTGTCCGTCTTAGTCCATAGATGGCCACTGCAGGCGAGGGGCTGTTCCCGAAGACGTGCACCTTCATCCTCTAGTCTATGACCTTGTTATGGACGTCGTTGTCTTTGTGCCATAGGAATCTGAGGTAGTTTCTGCTGTCTTCTCTCACGATAAAACAATGAAACATTTGTTGAATGTCGGCCATTACTGCGACAGGTTCTTGTCTGAAGCTAATTATTACTCCTATAAGGCTGTTGTTTAGATTAGGCCCAGTGAGGAGCAGGCTATTTAGGGAGATGCCTTCATACTGAGCACTGGAGTCAAACACCACTCTAATTTGGTCGGGTTTACGAGGATGGTAGACACCAAATGATGGGAGATACCAGCATTCTTCACCTTCTTTTAGCGGTGGTGCGGGTTCTGCGTGACCTCTGTCGAAGATATTCTGAATGAAGTCGACAAAATGTTTCTCCATCTCTGGCCTCCTCTTTAAGGTGCGTTTTAGGGATGAAAACCTTGCAGTTGCTTGTTGCAGATTATCAGGTAGCCTTGTTCTTGGATAACGAAAAGGTAGAGGTGCTACCCAGCTATTTGAATCGTCTTGGGCGAATTCCTTTTCCATAATCTTTATAAACTTTGTCTTCCCTTGCAGGTGCTAGCTGGTGGTCTTCTCTTGTAGAGTTGAACACTGTTGACCCCAGGTGGTCATTGCGGGACAGGAATATGTTGGTGTCGTCAGTGGTTTCTTTCTTCCACTTGTTATCGCGTATCTTCTCTTTCACCCAGTAATAATGTGGGCATGGTTTAAAGTAAGTGCTGCGACCATTTGGTAGGACGTGAGTCTTAAATGAGGAAATTCTCGTGGGTCTCTTCATCTTTCCTATATTATTATTATTATTTATTTATATAGCACCATTAATTCCATGGTGCTGTACATGAGAAAGGGGTTACATACAGAGTTATAGATATTGTTTACAGTAAACAGTTTTACAGTGACAGACTGGTAAAGAGGGGAGAGGACCCTGTCCTTGTGGACTTACTGTACATTCTATGGGATAGTGGGGAAGAGACAGAAGGTAGGGGTGAGGCGGCGGCTCTGGCGGCGGTGAGGCGGCGGCTCTGGCGGCGGCTCTGGTGGGGGTGAGGGGGTGGATCAGTCTTCTTGACAGACGTTGGAGCTCGGCGGTTCCTGTAGTTAAGATGTGGACTCTCATGTTTAGGAGATGACACAGGGTCGCTGTGTTCTTCATAGGAAAAACTTGGATCAGTCTTACACTCTGCAATATTTTCGATGAACTTGCAGAAGTAGGAAAATGGAGGGAAGAAGACTTGGTTTTCCCTTTTGCATTTTGATCCAAGCATGGCCCACTTATTTTGGATATTGGACGGCAGCTTGGAAACTATTGGGGTTACCCCATGAGCAGTGTCCAGGTACCTGAGGCCAGGCAGGTATGGGTCTGCTTTGACCAGCTGAAGCTCTAACAGAAGGTCGCTGAGCTCTTGGAACCTTGTACTGTCCTTACTAGATACCTTTGGAAAATCCTCTAGTTGCTTGAACAGGGCCTTTTCTATGGCCTCAGGACTGCCATAGCTTCTTTCTAGCCTCTTCCATGCAGCGGTGAGACCCGCAATAAGATTACTGATGTGGACGGATTTAAGTCTCTTGACCCGATCCGTGGATTGTGGCCCAAGCCACCTGATGAGCAAGTCTAGCTCTTCAGCGGCGGTGATGCCGAGGAGACTGATTGTGGTTTTAAAGGTTCACTTCCAACCCCTGTAGTTCTCAGGTTTATCGTCAAACTTTGTAAGACCGGTCTTAGTTAGATCACGCCAAATCATGTACCTTGCAAAGCCAGTCATATCGGCATTCTCCGATTTTGGAAGGATCATTGCTGTCTGGGTAGCATTGTTCATATAGTCTGAGCTTTGACCTGGGAATGCAGGAACATAGGGGGCAGTGTAGGCGTTCAGTCCATTAACTGGCTTAATGAGTTTCTGCCACACATGGGACTGGAATTGTGTGACTGACCGGAGTGTGGTGACTTGCCTGCATATTACCCTGCACGTATGTTTCTGTGTATAAGGTTTGGTGCGGTGCAGGTTTCCGGTACATTCTGGTGCACAGAGGAGGATCAGGATGCAGGGTTGGCAGCGTATTGTACTGACCTTGGGTGCAGGATGCGGGTAAACACTCTGTGTCCTGTTGTTAAAAGGAGACTTTGTGCAGCAGGCCTTCATGGTAAAATAGCTGCTAGGAAACCACTGTTAAGGACAGGCAACGAGCAGAAGAGACTTGTTTGGGCTAAAGAACACAAGGAATGGACATTAGACCAGAGGAAATCTGTGCTTTGGTCTGATGAGTCCAAATTTGAGATCTTTGGTTCCAACCACCGTGTCTTTGTGCAACGCAGAAAAGGTGAACGGATGGACTCTACATGCCTGGTTCCCACCGTGAAGCATGGAGGAGGAGGTGTGATGGTGTGGGGGCTTTGCTGGTGACACTGTTGGGGATTTATTCAAAATTGAAGGCATACTGAACCAGCATGGCTACCACAGCATCTTGCAGCGGCATGCTGTTCCATCCCGTTTGCGTTTAGTTGGACCATCATTTATTTTTCAACAGGACAATGACCCCAAACACACCTCCAGGCTGTGTAAGGGCTATTTGACCAAGAAGGAGAGTGATGGGGTGCTACGCCAGATGACCTGGCCTCCACAGTCACCAGAGCTGAACCCAATCGAGATGGTTTGGGATGAGCTGGACCGCAGAGTGAAGGCAAAAGGGCCAACAAGTGCTAAGCATCTCTGGGAACTCGTTCAAGATTATTGGAATGCCAAGAGTATGCAAAGCAGTTATCAAAGTAAAAGGTGGCTACTTTGAAGAACCTAGAATATAAGACATAATTTCAGTTGTTTCACACTTTTTTGCTAAGTATATAATTCCACATGTGTTAATTCATAGTCTTGATGTCTTCAGTGTGAATTTACAATTTTCATAGTCATGAAAATACCTAAAAATCTTTAAATGAGAAGGTGTGTCCAAACTTTTGGTCTGTACTGTATATATATATATATATATATATATATATATATATATATACAGGGTGGAGCGCGGTAATTTGCTGATTTGGGAATGAAATAAAAAAATTATGATCATTAGAAAAATTTATTTTATATTTTAATTATACTGAACAGTAATGGAATTTTTAAATTACATGGTTTTAAATAGTGTATCTGGCAAATGTCGACCTTCGCTATCCACACACTGCTGCATACGTTTTCTGAAGTTTTCATGAACTCTAACAAGCATGTCCACTGGTATTCTGCCAATTTCAGCTTCAATATTGTTCCTTAGGTCTTCCAAGGTGTTGGGACGGTTGATATACACCTTAGACTTCAGGTAACCCCAAAGGAAAAAATCGCATGGGGCTAAATCTGGTGAGCGTGCTGGCCAGTTCACATCTCCCCTCAAAGAGATAAGCCGTCCAGGAAACATTTGCCTCAAACAATGCATGGTAACCCTCGCTGTGTGTGCAGTGGCACCATCCTGTTGGAACCATGTATCTTCTAGTTCCATTGCCTCAAGAGCCGGCTGAAAATAATCCTGTATCATAGACAAGTACCGTTCGGAGTTCACAGTTATGGCACGACCATTATCCTGAAAAAAGTAAGGACCAATGATGCCTACTCGTGATATGGCGCACCACACAGTGACGCGGTCTGAATGCAGAGGTCTCTCGTGAACTTCTCTGGGGTTTGTTTCACTCCAGTAACGCATATTTTGTTTGTTTACACACCCACTGAGGTGAAAATGTGCCTCATCAGAAAAAAACACAATTGCGTCACGGGGTATCGTTGCTAACATGTCTTCACAAGAGGTCCGCCGTGTCAAATAGTCCCATGCTGACAAATGTTGGACCACGCACATTTTATACGGGTGAAAATTCAGTTCATCATGAAGAATCCGGTGGAGAGAACGTCTTGAAATGCCAAGAGCAAATGATTGCTTCCGAGCAGAGCGTTTCGGAGATTGCAGTACTGCTGCTCTAACTCTCTCGATGTTTTGTGGTGTTGTAATCCTTCTCTCAGGTCCCCTTCGTACACATGACACATTCCCTGCTGTTCTGAATGCATTCACCCAATTTACAATTGATTGCCGTCCAGGAACACGTCCGCGTGGAGGAACAGCGAATTGTAAACGAAAAGCACGCTGCACTGCAATGATCGAGTGGGCATTTGAAAAATACGCTTCAACACAAAATGACCTCTCCTCACGTGTCCACTGCATGATGGCAACTGAAAGGCAGAGGAATACAAATCTCCCATCAGCCACTGTAAGCCAGACCCACTCTCCCCTCTCTTCGACCGACAGTGCCGCCACAGCATGCAGTGCAAAAAAGCAAATTACCGCGCTCCACCCTGTATATTGGATTTGGGGTAAAGGTCTGGATTTTTCTTATGTCCTTAACCCCCTTCACGGAATGAGTTAATGGTGCTCAGCCTGACTTCTGTGTAGTTGGGTGTCCAGTCTTTTGGTCCTCCTGCAGATCATAAACAGTCCAATATATAAAATAATGACCAGGAGGAAAATGACAGGACGAAGTGGCGTTGGGTTTTATTATAGTCTCCTCCTCATGGCTGAAATCTGAGAGGAGATGTTTCAGCTCGGCACCAAACATAAGAGGGGTGTTCTGGAGTCTCTCAGGGGCATCTGGACAAAGGTCAAGACTTCTTCTGTGGAGTGATAGGTGCTCTTCTACATAGATACCTAAAATAGGACAAAAAGAACAATACGCTCTGGGAGATCTCGCAGATCAGTTAATAAACATCCTTATTTGATGCTTCCCTGCCCCTTTAGAATGGCGATCTACAGGCCCACGGTTTACATTTTGTTTAACATGTTTTGCTGTTTGACTCTACACATACAAACAGCAGCAGGTAAAAAAGACTTTCTTCAGACAAGCTGAAAGCACATGTGCCTCTAATGAAGCCAAGATGGAGACTGAGACACAGGGAGAAGAAGAAGGAAGTGACATGACACCCCGCAGAGGGAGACAGAAGGGACAAACTTCATGGAAAGGGAGGATTTCAGCTATGCAAAACACAGGAACACATAGCAACAATAAACATATGAGAGACTGCAATACAGCATGTAAAATGTACAGGACAGTCTGTAAAATGTCTCATTCATGGGACAAAACAGGGACAGTCACTATACAAGCCACAGGGTATGTTTATGTGCTACATAAGTTCAGGAACATTTGCATTTGATTTAGGGTCCTTCCAAGATGCAAACCAGTTGGTAACTCATCTGCTATTCTGTTATACTGGACAACTCGATTTCACTGGTTTTATAATTGCATGTCAGGATTTGATGTGGCTGCTCAGCCATGGAAAAAGATCCATGAAGTATGTCCCTGAGTCTTGTCAATCCTCTACCAGACATTTAGCAGTTTGCATCCTTTGATGTGTGAAGCTTGATCCATGGTTCCTGAGAATGTGTCAAACCTGCTTCTTCAGGTCAGTAATCGCGGCATTTGTGCACTCCAATAGACTTGGCATTTTACGTGGTTATCTCAGACTTTGATCTGGCTCCTCAGCCAGAAAATGTAATCCATGAAGAACATCATTGACCACCTTCCCTCCTACACCAGACATTTGCATTTAACACTTTGCTTGATTCTTGACTCCATTTCCTCCTCTAATTCTTGAGGCCATAAGAAGTGGCTTCATTACTCCTCAGTAGATGTGTTGATCCAAGGGCTCCTTCTCGCAGCGTGAAAAATGGCCGAGTCTCGCAGGTTAAAACCCGACTCTGCCGTCAGCACTTGGGAGCGGAGCGTGCAGCTCCATGTATTGATGTGCCGCCGCACGCTCCGCTCTGGAGTGCCGGCGGCAGAGCCGGGTTTTAACCTGCGAGACGCTGCCATATTTCACGCAAGTGAGAAGGAGCCCTTAGTATTGATGTGGCAACTGAGCCATGGAAACACAATCCATGAAGATCTTGTACTGACATTTCCCATTTGGTGATCTTACGATTCGATGAATCCATGATGCCACAGCCTGGTAGTGAATGATGTAGCTGTCACAAGGGTGTCACATCCCCCTCAAAGACCTGGAGTTACACGGTCACGTCGGGTAATGAATCGCGGGTCTTCTTTAAAGATGGTGTGATTTGTGTTCCATATTAAATGGATTTAGTTTCTCCTGGTGCTGAAGAGGTTAACAATCCTTTCTATGCTGGTCAGAAACATGCAGCTCCATTTCAGCTGATTCTGATCTGAACATTACTTCTTCCTATGTAAACTGATCAGACCTTCATGTCCCTGCCAGTGAAAGATTTGTCTTCCTGTGCTACGTGCAAAAGCTAAGTGGTTGGAGTAGAGTTGTTGTAGTAGTGATCTGTGGTTTGCTGTAGTACGTGAGTGCTTATCTCCGGGTCCCTGTTCCATTTAGTTTATTCCTCCCTGTCCCTATCCTCCTCCCTATTGTTGGTTAGCGTTTGGCTTTGTGTCCTGTTTACATTACATTTCTGTCCCAGTTTTCATGGGATGGGGAGGGGACATATCAGGGTTTAACAGGAACATAGTAAGGTTGGCGACTCAGGCCTCTCTACCTTCAAGAGTACCCCTGGGACTGGAATAGTTAGGGTCCAAGTTCCAGGAACAGTATGAGGCCCCTGGTAGACTGGCACAGCGGGACAGCAGCAAAGAACATGACATTTTTAGCTTTTTTGTTCAGCCTACTTTGGCACATGATCTTGTATTGCCCACTGTGTTTTGACAGTTGTTCCCATACCTGATAGACAGAGGGTCCCGCACCTGAGACCTTTCTCCAGAAGAGGGGTTCACTGACTTCATCCCACTTAATGAGTGAGGTAGTTGCCGGCTATTCCTGTTGGGGTATATTCATTTTCATGGATGTTCTCAAGAACAATTAAGTGTCAATGGGTTTGCGAAATTCACATGTGTGCCACAGCGGACAACATTGGGTCTAATGCAGATTTTAGTGCAGAAATCTGTGACGTCCTCCACGTTTAAAAGAGGCCTTACTCCTATATGGATAACAATCCACCCAGGCTCCATGAAGTTCACCGCACCCTCACTACAGAAACTTCATCAGGCATTACAGGAGTCGTGGACAACCTTCCTCGATGTAGGCGAGGGTCCCAGAGGTGGTAATTGCCCGGTAACGAGAAGTGACGTCCTCCTAAGTCTGGACACATATTTGCTCAATGTGACCAAAAATCTGTTTCCATTGCCTAATATTACCAAGAAGAGGGAGAATGTGTTGTTTCACGGTCGGGAACCTTCCACGATGACCCTTACGTATTACACAAGTTTTCTTTGTGTTTGATATCTTGGTCTGATCTTACAGCTGTTACATTTAGGTCACCGGTCCATAAATCCTCCTAAGCTCTGTTATACTCTGACAGATGACGGGCACTGATCCCTATCAAGCTGTCAGTCATGTTGATGGTTTCCTTTCAGCACTACAGTATATGGAAAGTGTGGGCGACTGACTAATGAATGGGATATTCACTGTATGGCTGCACGGAGGAGAAACAGGACTACAAGGAGAAGCTTTCACCTCCTCCTCTGGGCACAAGGACGGGCTGATGTATGTGGATATTTTCCAAAACATCAGAAATTCAGAATCTTCTTGACGTCTGTCCCAACCTTAAATTTCTGCTCAATTCAACATTTGCTGCATTATCGAACTTTAATCCAGCAAGACTCGATCGATCATCAGAATAAGCGGTATCGTGTAATTCAACTTTACACATCTTCATTCACTGCAAACTTTCATTCCTGGTTGAGTTGCCCTTTAAACATTTGTCATCTTTATTACTTTCCTCTAAGTTACATTTAAAATTATTTCTGTAAGACAAAGAAGAATCCGGTTTTGTTTTCAAGAGAAGAAGAAAAGGAGAAAGACAAAGTCTGAGATTCACAAAGCGCTTAGAGACGTAAGTTCCCAGCATTGTGTCATTGTACGCGGCCACGCGTCAAACCTTGTAAGATGGAACCATTGTCTGAGATTAGCGCAGAACACAGAGGACACCGAGGAAGAAAGTTTCCAGTTTTTTATGAATAATTCAAACAGGAAAAAAATGATTTCAAACAATGGAAACAAAAAAAAAAGTAATGAAAAGTTGCACTTTATACCTTGACATCAATGGAACCAACGTTATTGGAATGTCTAGAGACCCCAAAATATGACGAGGACTCACAAGAGGGTCCATAATCTCCAGACTCTGCTAAATCTGGTGGCTACAGACTGTGGACTGACACTGACCACTGTATTGGTGTCCTCCAGGATGTAAGCTAGTTAATAGGGGGCCTAGGGGGACAGTGCGGCATTGGCCGCATGGATGTAATGAAGAACCTGCTGTCAGTGCTGCAACTGGAATAGCCCCAATCTTGCCTCAGGAGTGAACTGACACTTGGGAAGGAAGCATCAGCAAGTGCAACTAGTTGCCTACAGGTCTCTCTGTACCCCAGCAAGGCTAGAGGGAGACCAGAAGATGAAAGATGCCACAGAGGAGTGTACAAGAGCATGGTGGAGCCACAGAGTCAGTGATAGAGATTGGCTTTCCATGTGACCCAACACAGTAGCGGAGTCTACAATCATTGTCTATTGGACGGTGAGTGAACGCGGAGTGCTGTACTTGGCTAACTTGCACAGTCCCACAGACAATGATAGGAGCAAAAGTGCAACATTGGGTCTACACATTAAAAGAGTAACTATTTAGATCCCTGGTGGTCTATGGCAGTAAAGGAGTAAATTTTTAGGTCTCTGATATTCTAGGGAACTAAAGGGTTTAATGTTTAAATACCTGGTAGTCAAGGAAAGCAAGAGGATTAATGTTTAGATCCATAATGGTCTGGGGATGTAAAAGGTTAATGTTCATATTCCTGGTGATCAAGGGAAGTAAAAAGATTAATGTTTAGAACTCTGGTAGTCTAGTGAAGCAAGCAAGTTCATGTTTAGTTCCCTGGTGGTCTACGGAGGTAAAAGGGTTAATATAGGCATTAATTCATTGACTACCCTAGGCCACGAGGGATAAACACACTAACCTCTTTGCTACTCTGCAATAGTAGAATCTGGTTTTTACCATCTGTAACTACATTGTATCCACTAGGATTATTTCCATTGCTCCTGCAGATCTTTTTTATCTATACATGTTATGTTGTTCACTGTGTGGTACAGGGGATAAGACAACTTTATAGTGTCATAACTTTTAATTTTGAAGGTTCACATAAGTCCATTAAGTTCCACCTATAGCCTAACATATTGATCTATGGTAAGGTAAAAACCTCATGAGGCAAATGCTAATGGCCCCATATTGGGTGAAAAAAATTCCTTCTCGACTCCACATACAACATGAAACTAATTCACAAGATCAATTGTTCCATCACAGAATCAAGTGCCTAAAACCCATAATATTATATTTTCCATGAAAGGCACCCAAGCCTCCTTTCAAGTGGCTGGTACATCCTCCAAACTCTTCTGCCGGGCTCTACTGCTGTAGGATGTGATTTAACACATCCTAAAATATACAGGGTCTTTCCTGAAATGAACATGTCTGGATAGAGCAAATGTTGTTCTAACTCCTCCATATAATGCTCAGCATTGAGGACGCCTCTCATGAGTGAGCTGTCCCTGCCATAGGCAGTAATGCAGCCTCAACAATCACAGATGATAACAAGCTACATTGTCCCTCTCCTCGATAACAAGCTGGAAGGCCTGCCTCCTCGATAACAAGCTGGATGGCCTGTCTCCTCGATAACAAGCTGGATGGTCCTTCTCCTCGATAACAAGCTGGATGGTCCGTCTCCTTGATAGCAACCTAGATGGTCCGTCTTCTCGATAACAAGCTGGATGACCTGTTTACTCGATAATAAGCTGGATGGTTCGTCTCCACGATAACAAGCTGGATGGTCCGTCTCCTCAATAACAAGCTGGATAGTCCATCTCCTCAAAAACAAGCTGGATGGTCCGTCTACTCAATAACAAGCTGGATGGTCCGTCTCCTCAATAACAAGCTGGATAGTCCATCTCCTCAAAAACAAGCTGGATGGTCCGTCTCCTCAATAACAAGCTGGATGGTCCGTCTCCTCGATAACAAGCTGAATGGTCAGTCTCCTCTATAACAAGCTGGATGGTCCATCTCCTTGATAACAAGCAGGAAGGCCTGTCTAATCAATAACAAGCTGGATGACCTGTCTCCTCGATAATAAGCTGGATGGTTCCTCTCCTCGATAATAAGCTGGATGTTCTGTCTCCTTGATTACAAGCTGGATGGCCTGTCTCCTCAATAGCAAGATGGATGGTTCCTCTCCTCGCTAACAAGCTGGATGTTCTGTCTCCTTGATAACAAGCTGGATGGTCGCTCTCCTCAATAACAAGCTGGATGGTCCGTCTGCTTGATAACAAGCTGGATAGTCCATCTCCTCAATAACAAGTTGGATGGTCCGTCTCCTCGAAAATAAACAAGCTGGATGGTCTGTCTCCTCGATAAGATGGATGGCCTGTATCCTTGATAACAAGCTGGATGGTCCGTCTTCTCAATAACAAGCTGGATATTCCCTCTCCTCCTGAGTCCACAAAACACAGCATCCAGGATTTCCATAAGGAATTTTTCTGAAATTGTTTCACAAGTTTTAGATGCAGTTTTTCACAAATTGGTGATGTCCGAACACCTTTGCTCAGAGAGACTCTGCCTCGCTACCATTTCCTTTTTATGCACAGTCATGGGGCTTCAGTTGAATATTGACCTCAGATGCGTGAATAAAATATCTCGACAAGAGATTTCCAAATCATGACATTCATGTTTTTTTTACATTTTACACAGCGGCACAAATTTTTGTGAACTGGGGTTGAATATGAGGGAACATTATGGAGCATTTATGTTTAATATGCTGAAGATAACTACTTTTTTCACTGGCATAAACAATCCGATCACCTTACAAATGAGCATTTTGCTTGTTTGACGGTGATCACTGATGCGTTGGCACCGGCAGATTGTGAACGGGCATTCCTACGAATATCCGCTGAGAACTCGTCTAAGTGCACCATGACACTACTTATCGGGACGCTATATGGTGCTATGTATGAGGTACGGCTCATTCTCAGGGCACAACATGATCATTCGGGGAGCCCTGGTTGTGCACTAATCAGTATATAAAGGATGAATGGAATATATTGTATACATCAGAGCATGCGATCACCATCATTCACAGCCGCACACATTCTGCCGCAGTCTGGACCCATACATTACAGGACTGCAGAATTAGAGGCGGCTCTCAAGGACGTCTCCTTCAGCACAATGTTTCCTGCTGTTGAAGCCATTTATTGTGTTGTGCGTTGATGATGAGCTGCTGATGTCGGGCTCCTGCTCCCAAGTAGCTGTGCACATGTCAGGGTCGCATCATGTATGGCTATTACACTCCACATCAAAGCCCAAAACACACAGGTAGGAAGATAGGTATTATACTCCAGATATAGTATTATACTCCAGAGCTGCACTCACTATTCTGCTGGTGCAGTCACTATGTACATACATTACATTAATCATCCTGAGTTACATCCTGTATTTTCTGCTGGTGCAGTCACTGTGTACATACATTACATTACTGATCCTGAGTTACATCATGTATTATACCCCAGAGCTGCACTCACTATTCTGCTGGTGCAGTCACTGTGTACATACATTACATTACTGATCCTGAGTTACATCCTGTATTATACTCCAGAGCTGCACTCACTATTCTGCTGGTGCAGTCACTGTGTACATTCATTACATTACTGATCCTGAGTTACATCCTGTATTATACTCCAGAGCTGCACTCACTATTCTGCTGGTGCAGTCACTGTGTACATACATTACATTACTGATCCTGAGTTACATCCTGTATTATACTCCAGAGCTGCACTCACTATTCTGCTGGTGCAGTCACTGTGTACATACATTACATTACTGATTCTGAGTTACATCCTGTATTATACTCCAGAGCTGCACTCACTATTCTGCTGGTGCAGTCACTGTGTACATACATTACATTACTGATTCTGAGTTACATCCTGTATTATACTCCAGAGCTGCACTCACTATTCTGCTGGTGCAGTCACTGTGTACATACATTACATTACTGATCCTGAGTTACATCCTGTATTATACTCCAGACCTGCACTCACTATTCTGCTGGTGAAGTCACTGTGTACATACATTACATTACTGATTCTGAGTTACATCCTGTATTATACTCCAGAGCTGCACTCACTATTCTGCTGGTGCAGTCACTGTGTACATACATTACATTACTGATCCTGAGTTACATCGTGTATTACACCCCAGAGCTGCACTCACTATTCTGCTGGTGCAATCACTGTGTACATACATTACATTACTGATCCTGAGTTACATCCTGTATTATACCCCAGAGCTGCACTCACTATTCTGCTGGTGCAGTCACTGTGTACATACATTACATTACTGATCCTGAGTTAAGGCCCCTTCACATTAAGCGACGCTGCAGCGATACCGACAACGATCCGGATCGCTGCAGCGTCGCTGTTTGGTCGCTGGAGAGCTGTCACACAGACCGCTCTCCAGCGACCAACGATGCCGGTAACCAGGGTAAACATCGGGTAACTAAGCGCAGAGCCGCGCTTAGTAACCCGATGTTTACCCTGGTTACCATGCTAAAAGTAAAAAAAAACAAACACTAGATACTTACCTACAGCCGTCTGTCCTCCAGCGCTGCGCTCTGCTTCTCTGCACTCCTCCTGTACTGTCTGTGAGCCGGAAAGCAGAGCGGTGACGTCACCGCTCTGCTTTCCGGCTCACAGCCAGTACAGGAGGAGTGCAGAGCACAGCGCTGGAGGACAGACAGCGTTAGGTAAGTATCTAGTGTTTGTTTTTTTTTACTTTTAGCATGGTAACCAGGGTAAACATCGGGTTACTAAGCGCGGCCCTGCGCTTAGTTACCCGATGTTTACCCTGGTTACCAGTGAAGACATCGCTGGATCGGTGTCACACACGCCGATCCAGCGATGTCCACGGGAGATCCAGCGACGAAATAAAGTTCTGGACTTTATTCAGCGACCAACGATCTCCCAGCAGGGGCCTGATCGTTGGTCGCTGTCACACATAACGATTTCATTAACGATATCGTTGCTACGTCACAAATAGCAACGATATCGTTAACAATATCGTTATGTGTGAAGGTACCTTAAGTGCTGTAGTTGATTAAAATAAAAAAATCACCTTTAATCCATACGCAAATCAAGGAGCTTCGGTTCACCCTTAGGGTACCAGCACTGTGACTGCCGGCCGTAAAGTGAAAAGCAGAGCACAGCGGCTGTGCTTTCACTTTCACTTTACGGCCGGCAGTCACTGAGTGCGGGAAGCAGACTGCAAGGGACCTGACGGACACCAGAATGTAAGTATGTGCTGTTTGTTTTTTTTTAGTTTAACGCTTGTAACCAGGGTAAACATCGGGTAACTAAGCGCGGCCCTGCGCTTAGTAACCCGATGTTTACCCTGGTTACCCAGGGACCTCGGCATCTTGGTCGCTGGAGAGCGGTCTGTGTGACAGCTCCCCAGCGACCACACTACGATTTACCTACGATCACGGCCAGGTCATATCGCTGGTCGTGATCGTAGGTAAATCGTATAGTGTGACGGTACCCTTACATTGTGTATTATACTCTAGAGCTGCACTCACTATTCTGCTGGTGCAGTCACTGTGTACATACATTACATTACTGATCCTGAGTTACATCCTGTATTATACTCCAGAGCTGCACTCACTATTCTGCTGGTGTAGTCACTGTGTACATACATTACATTACTGATCCTGAGTTACATCGTGTATTATACTCCAGAGCTGCACTCACTATTCTGCTGGTGCAATCACTGTGTACATACATTACATTACTGATCCTGAGTTACATCCTGTACTATACTCCAGAGCTGCACTCACTATTCTGCTGGTGCAATCACTGTGTACATACATTACATTACTGATCCTGAGTTACATCCTGTACTATACTCCAGAGCTGCACTCACTATTCTGCTGGTGCAGTCACTGTGTACATACATTACTGATCCTGAGATACATCCTGTATTATACCCCAGAGCTGCACTCACTATTCCGCTGGTGCAGTCACTGTGTACATACATTACATTACTGACCCTGAGTTACATCCTGTATTATACTCCAGAGCTGCACTCACTATTCTGCTGGTGCAGACACTGTGTGCATACATTACATTACTGATCCTGAGTTACATCCTGTATTATACTCCAGAGCTGCACTCACTATTCTGCTGGTGCAGTCATTGTGTACATACATTACATTACTGATCCTGAGATACATCCTGTATTATACCCCAGAGCTGCACTCACTATTCTGCTGGTGCAATCACTGTGTACATACATTACATTACTGATCCTAAGTTACATCCTGTATTATACTCCAGAGCTGCACTCACTATTCTGCTGGTGCAGTCACTGTGTACATACATTACATTACTGATCCTGAGTTACATCCTGTATTATACCCCAGAGCTGCACTCACTATTCTGCTGGTGCAGTCACTGTGTACATACATTACTGATCCTGAGTTACATCCTGTATTATACCCCAGAGCTGCACTCACTATTCTGCTGGTGCAGTCACTGTGTATATACATTACATTACTGATCCTGAGTTACATCCTGTATTATACCCCAGAGCTGCACTCACTATTCTGCTGGTGCAGTCACTGTGTACATACATTACATTACTGATCCTGAGTTACCTCCTGTATTATACCCCAGAGCTGCACTCACTATTCTGCTGGTACAGTCACTGTTTACATACATTACATTACTGATCCTAAGTTACATCCTGTATTATACTCCAGAGCTGCACTCACTATTCTGCTGGTGCAGTCACTGTGTACATACATTACATTACTGATCCTGAGTTACATCCTGTATTATACCCCAGAGCTGCACTCACTATTCTGCTGGTGCAGTCACTGTGTACATACATTACATTACTGATCCTGAGTTACCTCCTGTATTATACCCCAGAGCTGCACTCACTATTCTGCTGGTACAGTCACTGTTTACATACATTACATTACTGATCCTAAGTTACATCCTGTATTATACTCCAGAGCTGCACTCACTATTCTGCTGGTGCAGTCACTGTGTACATACATTACATTACTGATCCTGAGTTACATCCTGTATTATACTCCAGGGCTGCACTCACTATTCTGCTGGTGCAGTCACTGTGTACATACATTACATTACTGATCCTGAGTTACATCCTGTATTATACTCCAGAGCTGCACTCACTATTCTGCTGGTGCAGTCACTGTGTACATACAATATGTTACTGATCCTGAGTTACATCCTGTATTATACTCCACAGCTGCGCTCACTATTCTGAAATGAAAAAGATAGATAATGGATAGATATACAGATAAATAGAGGGATCTATAGATGATAGATAGATACATAATAGATAGATAATAGATATAGTTGTGCTCAAAAGTTTACATACCCCGTCAGAATTTTTGCTTTCTTGGCCTTTTTCCGAGAATGTGAATGATAACACCAAATCTTTTCCTCCACTCATGGTTAGTGATTGGGTGAAGCCATTTATTGTCAGACTACTGTGTTTTCTCTTTTTAAACCATAAAGACAACCCAAAACAAATGACCCTGATCAAGAGCTCACATCCCCCATTTCTTAATACCGTGTATTGCCCCCTCTAATATCAATGACAGCTTGCAGTCTTTTGTGGTAGTTATGGATGAGGTTCTTTATTTCCTCAGATGGTAAAGCTGCCCACTCTTCTTGGCATAAAGCCTCCAGTTCCTGTAAATTCCTGGGCTGTCTAGCATGAACTGCGCGCTTGAGATCTCCCCACAGTGGATCAATGATATTGAGGTCAGGAGACAGAGATGGCCACTCCAGAACCTTCACTTTATTCTGCTGTAGCCAATGACAGGTCGACTTGGCCTTGTGTTTTGGATCGTTATCATGTTGGAACGTCCAAGTACATCCCATGCGCAGCTTCTGGGCTGATGATTACAAATTTGCCTCTAGTATTTGCTGATAACGTGCTGCATTCATTTTTCCTTCAACTTTGACCAAGTTTCCTGTGCCTTTGTAGCTCACACATCCTAAAACATCAGTGATCCACCTCCGTGCTTTACAGTAGGAATGGTGTTCCTTTCATCATAGGCCCTATTGACTTCTCTCCAAATGTAATGTTTATGGTTGTGGCCAAAAAGTTCAAGTTTGGTCTCATCGCTCCAAATTACCTTGTTCCAGAAGTTTTGAGGCTTGTCTCTGTGCTGTTTTGTGTATTGTAGGCGAGATACTTTGTGGCATTTGCGCAGTAATGGCTTTCTTCTGGCGATTCGACCATGCAGCCCAACTTTCTTCAAGTGCCTCCTTATTGTGCATCTTGAAACAGCCACACCGCTAGTTTTCAGAGAGTCCTGTATTTCAGCTGATGTTATTTGCAGGTTTTTCTTTGCATCACGAATGATTTTCCTGGCAGTTGTGGATGACAATTTTGTTGGTCTACCTGACCGTGGTTTTGTTTTTACAGAGCCCCTGATTTTCCATTTGTTAGTCACAGGTTGAACGCTGCTGACTGGCATTATCAATTCCTTGGATATCTTTCTGCATCCCTTTCCTGTTTTATACAGTTCAACTACCTTTTCCCGTAGATCCGTTGACAATTCTGTTGATTTCCCCATGACTTACAATCCAGAAACATCAGTGGTTGGATGAAAGGTGCAAGAGTCTGTCTGGATCCCAGAAACTCACTCAGCTTTTATGCAGACACACCGATTACAAGCAAACAGGTCACAGGTGAGGATGTTACCTTTAGTAGCCATTCACACCCATCTGTGTCAACTTCTGTGCATGTTATCAGGCCACAATCACCAGGGGATGTGAACTTTTGATCAGGGCCATTTGGATGTTTTATGTTGTCATTATGATTTAAAAAGAGAAAACACAGTAGTGACAATAAATGGCTTCACCCAACCACTAACCGTGAGTGGAGAAAACTTTTTGGTGTTATCATTCATATTCTCTGAAAAAAGACCAAGAAAGCAAAAATGAAGTAGGAGTATGTAAACTTTTGAGCAGAACTGTAGTAGACAGTTAATAGATAGATAGATAGATAGATAGATAGATAATAGAATAGATAGATAGATAGAGAAAAGAAAAGCTCATTGTGAGCTGAAACGTTGCCAGAATATGTGGGTAAATTAAACCCTGCACGTTTTTACACTGAATAATGGAGTGCTGCCTCTTTTTTGAACTTTTATGAAAACTTGGATGATTGTTGGACTGATTGTCTGGAGGCCCTGCACCTGAAGATAAGTATTTCTGTGCTGTTCCCTTTTTCTTTTTAGATCGATAGATAGATAGATAGATAGATAGATAGATAGATAGATAGATAGATAGATAGATAATAGATAATAGATAGATAATAGACAGATAATAGATAGATAATAGATAATAATAGATACATATAGACAGATAATAGATAGATAATAGATACATATAGATAGATAATAGACAGATAATAGATAGATAATAGATAGATAATAGACAGATAATAGATATATAGATAATAGACAGATAATAGATATAATAATAGATAGATAATAGATAGCTAGATACATAATAGATAGATAATAGATAATATATACATAATAGATAGATAATAGATAGATAATAGACAGATAATAGATATAATAATAGATACATATAGATAGATAGACTTGTATAAATCTCCATGTAGCACTCACTGCACTTGTGAAATATTGATGATCGGAAGATTTTTTCTTCCTTGTGTTCCTCATCTTCCTATTGCAGCAGTTTTACACTAAATATTTATTTATTGAATATCGTCGTGGAGTGCCTCCGGCCTTGACATTTTGCTTCTTTCACTAATGCACGGGGAGCATTGACAAAGCAGCGCGGAGAAATGTTCTGAGCACATCTGTCCTTTTCAGATGTCATCCATTCAGTCCTTTCACTGCAGAGACCTCGAACACTTTTCTTTGCCTCCACGTTTTCTGAGCCGCTGACGTTAATTGCTTCCTACACTTCTGTATTTCCAAACAATTACCAGAAATTCAAGGCCTCCTCTCTTCTCCCCATACACAATGTATCAGTTCTTTTCTTTGCATTAGACTAATCACATGTTTCCCGTTCCTCCATTGTCGCACTGTCACAATAATGGAGGCATCGGCTGTTACAGTTTCATTGCAAGGATTATGTTGCAGCTGAGCCAGGAATGTTTTCCAAGTGTCTATAAACACGAAATGGAAAATGACAACATTTGTAGCCATACTATGTCATTGGAGAACAATTACACTTCATAGGTTACAAGAGATTGGACATGTTGGTGTTTATGCCTAAAAGTGCCCACACAGCAGCATATGGGGTGTCTTCGGGTATGTTGGTGGTATGGCTTATTAGGTTTTCTACAGATATCACAAAGAGAGGAGGACATCCTGCTCCCCCGTCTCTCTGGACGCGCAGCAGCGGCATAGAGTGCATTACACAGCAGAAATAGGCAGTATTGCTGTAAAACCACTTACTAGGTCCTCCTCTATCTCTTTTAAACACATACAAAAGCAACAGCATGGGAAACATTATACGTTAGTTATTAGCAATGTTGCTGTGAATCCAGCACTACAATGACATGGTCAATCACTCACTAAAAGCAAACTTATCTATGTGCAATGATGCTGTGGATCCAACACTGCAATTACATGGTCAATCACTTGCTAAAAGCAAACTTCACTATGTGCAATGTTGCTGCGAGTCCAGCACTGCAAAACATAGTAGACTACTTACTAAAAATAAACCCATCTATGAGTCTCTGAGTGCAGCAGAACAGAAGCTCCCACCTCCCCTTTCTCTCTCACATACAGCTACATCATGGAGGATATTATACAGCAGTAATGAGTAATGTTGCTGTGAATCCTACACTATAGTATCAGAGTAGAACACATAATTAAAACAGAAGCAGCTATGTCTCTGTAGTTATCTCCTTCCCATCACAAAAGCAGCAGTATGGAGGACACTATACATCAGTAATAATGGACAATGTTGCTGTGAATCCTGCACTGCAGTGACAGAGTAGCACAGTTACTAAAAGCAGATGCAGCAGCAGCAGCTCATTCTTCCCCTTTCTCTACCTCTCTTTACACACTCTAAAGCAGAACCATGGAAGACATTATACAGCAGTAATGAGCAATGTTGCTGTGAATCCTGCACTACAAAAATATAGTTGAACATGAAAGCAGCTTGTATGCCATGCATCTGTGCGTCTCTGTTTCTGTGCAGCAGCAGTTCCCTTCTCCCCCTCTCCTGTCTCTTTCACATTTGTGTGCACACACAGCAGCATGGAGAAATGATGCAGCAATAACATGCAGCGTAGATGTAACACATTTATAACAAGTGATAAGTAAAAGTGAGTGATCAATGAATGTGGAAGATGATGGTGAAAGAGATGAAGGGTAAATACCAGAAAAGGCACATTTGTAATAAGATGCATTTAAAAAAAAGAATTGCAACGTTTGTGCTATTGATTTATGGTAAAAAAATAAATAATGGAAATGCAATAAAGCCTGGTAATAGTTGTAACTAATTCTACAACTTTGTATCTACTATAAAACAACACTGATACACAAATAATGAAATTACTGCATAAATTAATTATAAAAAACAACAACTTCTCTCTCCGTTCTACAACAAGAATCATAAGGAGATTCCAAAGCTATTTTTTATTTTTTTTTTCTTGTGATTATTTTCTATTATTTAGTGATTTCTACATGTCTGTAGCTACAATGTGCAAATTACTCGCCTGCCAACCGTCGGTTTCACAGTTTGTGCTCATTTTATCAAGTTAATGGAATTCTTAAAACTGCAGTCTACTGAAAGAACAAAAAAAAAATGCCTCTTTTACAAAACTTTCATTTCACCATTAAAGTAATTTATTTAGATTTTTTTTTACAGTAATCATAAAACTTTTTTCCTGCATCTTATTTTTTGTAGTGCATTTGCAAACTTAAGAAGCAATTACTGCAATCCAAGGGGATCTGACAAGAACGCCAAAATCACGGGGCACAATTTAGTAATATTTATATACTGCATATAATAGTTTTGTTTTTGTTTTTTGCCAAAGTTACAAACGTATCAACTGATTAAGCTCATGTCAACAGCAAATATATATATATATATATATATATATATATATATATATATATATATTTGCTGTTGACATGAGCTTAATCAGTTGATACGTATATATACAGTGGGGCAAAAAAGTATTTAGTCAGTCAGCAATAGTGCAAGTTCCACCACTTAAACAGATGAGAGGCGTCTGTAATTTACATCATAGGTAGACCTCAACTATGGGAGACAAACTGAGAAAAAAAAAATCCAGAAAATCACATTGTCTGTTTTTTTAACAATTTATTTGCATATTATGGTGGAAAATAAGTATTTGGTCAGAAACAAACAATCAAGATTTCTGGCTCTCACAGACCTGTAACTTCTTCTTTAAGAGTCTCCTCTTTCCTCCACTCATTACCTGTAGTAATGGCACCTGTTTAAACTTGTTATCAGTATAAAAAGACACCTGTGCACACCCTCAAACAGTCTGACTCCAAACTCCACTATTGTGAAGACCAAAGAGCTGTCAAAGGACACCAGAAACAAAATTGTAGCCCTGCACCAGGCTGGGAAGACTGAATCTGCAATAGCCAACCAGCTTGGAGTGAAGAAATCAACAGTGGGAGCAATAATTAGAAAATGGAAGACATACAAGACCACTGATAATCTCCCTCGATCTGGGGCTCCACGCAAAATCCCACCCCGTGGGGTCAGAATGATCACAAGAACGGTGAGCAAAAATCCCAGAACCACGCGGGGGGACCTAGTGAATGAACTGCAGAGAGCTGGGACCAATGTAACAAGGCCTACCATAAGTAACACACTACGCCACCATGGACTCAGATCCTGCAGTGCCAGACGTGTCCCACTGCTTAAGCCAGTACATGTCCGGGCCCGTCTGAAGTTTGCTAGAGAGCATTTGGATGATCCAGAGGAGTTTTGGGAGAATGTCCTATGGTCTGATGAAACCAAACTGGAACTGTTTGGTAGAAACACAACTTGTCGTGTTTGGAGGAAAAAGAATACTGAGTTGCATCCATCAAACACCATACCTACTGTAAAGCATGGTGATGGAAACATCATGCTTTGGGGCTGTTTCTCTGCAAAGGGGCCAGGACGACTGATCCGGGTACATGAAAGAATGAATGGGGCCATGTATCGTGAGATTTTGAGTGCAAACCTCCTTCCATCAGCAAGGGCATTGAAGATGAAACGTGGCTGAGTCTTTTAACATGACAATGATCCAAAGCACACCGCCAGGGCAACGAAGGAGTGGCTTCGTAAGAAGCATTTCAAGGTCCTGGAGTGGCCTAGCCAGTCTCCAGATCTCAACCCTATAGAAAACCTTTGGAGGGAGTTGAAAGTCCATGTTGCCAAGCGAAAATCCAAAAACATCACTGCTCTAGAGGAGATCTGCATGGAGGAATGGGCCAACATACCAACAACAGGGTGTGGCAACCTTGTGAAGACTTACAGAAAACGTTTGACCTCTGTCATTGCCAACAAAGGATATATTACAAAGTATTGAGATGAAATTTTGTTTCTGACCAAATACTTATTTTCCACCATAATATGCAAATAAATTGTTAAAAAAACAGACAATGTGATTTTCTGGATTTTTTTTCTCAGCTTGTCTCCCATAGTTGAGGTCTACCTATGATGTAAATTACAGACGCCTCTCATCTTTTTAAGTGGTGGAACTTACACTATTGCTGACTGACTAAATACTTTTTTGCCCCACTGTATTTAAAAAAAAACTTTTTTTACTTTTCACTTTTATTTTTTCAGTCCCCATTGCAAATTGAACCTGCTATTTTTTTAATCACTTTTGCCATATACTGTCGAACCACAGTATTGTAGAAAGTGATAAAAAAATAACCGTCTTCAATGAAACGCAGCTTGTGACCGGACTTCAGAGGAAAGCCAACATGGCCGCTACAGGGACCTTGTGTACCCACCCTGACCCGCTCCATGACACACATATCCATCATGAAGTCTTAAGGGGTTAATGGTCTTATAATGTTGTTTTGTTGTGCTTGAAATGTCAATATTTACAGAATACTGATATTCTTGTATCATTAATGGTCTCCAGACACCAGTATTAGCTCCATGTAATGGCAGCTCCACTTGCAGCTCAGAAGAATGAAACATGACCAGGTACGCATGAGAAGGGGGCTGGCTGAAACATGACCAGGTAAACATGAGAAGGGGGCTGGCTGGCTGCTTTTATTACCTTAGGCAGACCCTTTGTCGGTCTATACATTGGATGTGATAGAAAAAGGAATTTTCCCAGTTATTTCAATGATCTGATTGCTGATTTTCATCTTTTCTCTGTAAGTGAGCCTTTAATGGGGGGTGCATTCAGACTCTAGGGCAGCATGCGCCATAAATGCGGCCCTGCCCAAACCACTTGCCAAAAAACTGCAACAGTCCCGATAGTCTTGTCATAGTCAAACAGCCCTACAGCGATTCTTTCAGGAACGTTTCCGTTTTCTTGCGTTCGCTTACTTACCTCCATCCACGATTGTTACACAGTTTTAGAAACTTCCAAGGTGACTCCGATCAGAAGATCATTTTATTTCTTGTGCTTTAATAACTGCGGGGAGTAATTTTACAGCTTCCAAATCCAGATCTTTTATGTCCTTGATCTAAAGTTCACAATCTAACACATGCACGACAGAAGATGAATAGCGGGAGGACGGCAAAACGAGCGGAATCGTTAGTTCTGGGACCTTGATAGAAAGGCCAAAAATTATCTTCCACTTCTTAAAAGACTTTGAGACAAAGACCTTTTCACAGGACTGAGTTATATCTGAGCTCCGACATTACTGCAAGAACGACAACAATACTGCAGGAACATATAGCACCTAACCGAAAGTATGTGCCCCCTCCCCATCCCAACTACCAGAGTTATTCTGATCTTACCTTCTACATCCACAGACATTAAGGTCCCTTTCACACACACCCATTATAATCTATGGGGCTGTGTTTTCACACAGACCGTATATCCGTGTGACCCACACATAGATATGTCTGTAAAGCAGACAGCTGATATCATCGGGCTGGGAAGGTCCCGGGTTATTGGCCCCTTCCCAACCTAAAAATGCCATCCCTCAGCCGCCCCAGAAGTGCTCCAATCTTGGCGCTCCAGCCTGGCTCTTCCCAATGCCCTGGTACATTGGCAATCGAGGGAATGGTAGTTGGGGTTGATGACAGCTGTGAAGAGCGGAATGTTACAATGTTACTCACATCGCCACTCTTCACAGTCGCCGGTATCACGGGTAACACTGGAGAGATCACACAGATCCCGCCGCCGAGGGATGGACCAGGCTGCGGCTGCTTCCATTACTAGTTTGGTTATTGGGGAACTAACAGTGAGTATATGGTATATACAGTGGCATGTAAAAGTTTGGGCGCCCCCCGGTCAAAATGACTGTTATTGTGAACAGTTAAGCAAGTTGAAGATTAAATGATCTCTAAAAGGGCTAAAGTTAATAATGACACATTTCCTTTGTATTATACATATTTTCATCTTTTACATTTTAAACATTACAAAATGGAAAATGGACTGATGCAAAAGTTTGGGCACCCTGCATGGTTAGTACCTAGTAGCACCCCCTTTTTTGCATGTATCAACCTTCAGCTTGCGCCTTTTGTGGTCTTTTATAGATTGTGACGTGTCTTTAGTCTTATTATCCACGTGTAGAAGCCATCCTCTTCCTCTTCTCACCTTCAGCTTTTTTACAGATGGTGTTATGTTTGCATCTAGAATTTGTTGAAATTTTCATTTAATCCATTGTTCCCTTTACCCGTGAAAAGTTCTCTTGCCATTAGCTGCAATTCAACCCCAAAGCATGATTGATCCACCCCCATGCTTAATGGTTGGCGAGACGGTCTTTTCCTGAAACTGTGACCTTTTTCCTCCATACCTTTGATCGTTCTATGTTAACCTCATCGGTCCACAGGACTTGTTTCTAAAATGCATCAGGCTTGTTTACATGTTCTTTTACATATTTCTGACGCTGAATTTTACGGTGAGAACACAGGAGAGGTTTTCTTCTGATGACTCTTTTATGAAAGCCATAATTGTGCAGGTGTCTTTGAACAGTAGAACAATGTACCACAACTCCAGAGTCTGCTAAATCTTCTTGAATGTCTTTTGCAGTCAAGCGGGGGTTCTGATTCGATGTTCTAGCAATCCTACGAGCAGCTCTCACTGAAATTTTACTCAGTTTTTGTCATAAAGAAAACTAAAATGCTTACACAAATGTTAGATCGATCTTGCACTCTACTCTGTGTAGCTGACACACCCCCTTTGAAATTATGTAACCAAGGAAACTCCCGATGGCTAACAGATGTGAGGCACTGCTTCAGGAATGTGGGGCAGATTTACAACCGAGATGAGACTTTCAAAAACATAAAGATCTGGGATCTCTTTCTCTGCCTATTAGAAATTAAGACGGGAGGATTGCATGAATTGCATTGATTCGATAGATAGGAAAATCATATTTTTGGAAACGTGATGAAGTGGTGAATGCAAAGCATTGTTTCACATCACTGACCCACTACCAGAAACCTTTCAATTGAAAAAGGTCCTGATAGGCGAATGTTATGACCTGGTGGTTAGGAGCACCCGGAATGACCTGATAGTTAAACCTCATACAGGACGAGCTCTGGGATGTGGGAGCTCTGCTGACCGCAAGCCCTAATCCTATCACACACTCTAAAAATAGCCGTGGAGCGCTCCTGACCAGACCTAGGCGCCTCGTCACAGCCTAAGAGCTATCTAGCCCTAGAGATAGAAAACAAAGCCTACCTTGCCTCAGAGAAATTCCCCAAAGGTAAAGGAAGCCCCCCACATATATTGACTGTGAGTAAAGATGGAAGTCACAAATGCAGAGATGAAACAGGTTTCAGCAAAGGGAGGCCAGACTTACTAAATAGACAGAGGATAGGAAAGGTAACTTTGCGATCAGCACAAAAACCTACAAAAGACCACGCAGAGTGTGCCACTCTGCATCCCAGAGCTTCCAGCTAGCACGACAAAATCATGATAACCAGCTGGACAAGAAAACAGTGAACAAATAATGACTATCAGGAACTTAGCTTCTGCAGGAGAAGGCAGGTCACCAGAGAGATCCAGGAGCGAACTGAACCAATGCAAAAACATTGACAGCTGGCATGGAGTAACGATCTGAGAGGAGTTAAATAGAGCAGCCCACCAAAGGATAAACCACGTCACCTGTGTAAGAAACCTCAGAAGCAGCAGCTTCACTCATAGCCACCAGAGGGAGCCCATAGACAGAACTCGCCGAAGTACCATTCACGACCACAGGAGGGAGTTCGACAACAGAATTCACAACAGTACCCCTCCCTTGAGGAGGGGTCACCGAACCCTCACCAGAGCCCCCAGGCCGATCAGGATGAGCCAAATGAAAGGCACGAACAAGATCGGCAGCATGAACATCAGAGGCAAAAACCCAGGAATTATCTTCCTGACCATAACCCTTCCACTTGACCAGGTACTGGAGTTTCCGTCTCGAAACACGAGAATCCAAAATCTTCTCCACCACATACTCCAACTCCCCCTCGACCAACACCGGGGCAGGAGGATCAACGGAGGGAACCATAGGCGCCACGTATCTCCGCAACAACGACCTATGGAACACATTATGGATGGCAAAAGAAGCTGGAAAGTCCAAACGAAATGACACAGGATTAAGAACTTCAGAAATCTTATATGGCCCAATGAAACGAGGCTTAAACTTAGGAGAGGAAACCTTCATAGGAACGTGACGAGATGACAACCAAACCAAATCCCCAACACGAAGTCGGGGACCAACACAACGCCGGCGGTTAGCGAAACGTTGAGTCTTCTCCTGGGACAATGTCAAATTGTCCACCACATGAGTCCAAATCTGCTGCAACCTGTCCACCACCGCATCCACACCAGGACAGTCCGAGGGCTCAACCTGCCCTGAAGAGAAACGAGGATGGAAACCAGAATTACAGAAAAAAGGAGAAACTAAAGTAGCCGAGCTGACCCGATTATTAAGGGCGAACTCAGCCAAAGGCAAGAAGGACACCCAATCATCCTGATCAGCAGAAACAAAGCATCTCAGATATGTCTCCAAAGTCTGATTAGTTCTTTCGGTTTGGCCATTAGTCTGAGGGTGGAAAGCCGAAAAAAAAGACAAATCAATGCCCATCTTAGCGCAAAAGGACCGCCAAAACCTCGAAACAAACTGGGAACCTCTGTCCGAGACGATATTCTCCGGGATACCATGTAAACGAACCACATGCTGAAAAAACAATGGCACCAAATCAGAGGAGGAAGGCAATTTAGATAAGGGTACCAAATGTACCATCTTAGAGAAGCGATCACAAACCACCCAAATGACCGACATCTTTTGAGTAACAGGGAGATCAGAAATAAAATCCATGGAAATATGCGTCCAGGGCCTCTTCGGGATCGGCAAGGGCAAAAGCAACCCACTGGCATGAGAACAGCAGGGCTTAGCCCGAGCACAAGTCCCACAGGACTGCACAAAAGAACGCACATCCCGTGACAAAGAAGGCCACCAAAAGGATCTAGCCACCAAATCTCTGGTACCAAAGATTCCAGGATGACCAGCCAACCCCGAACAATGAACCTCAGAGATAACTCTACTAGTCCATCTATCAGGGACAAACAGTTTCTCCGTAGGACAACGGTCAGGTCTATCAGCCTGAAACTTTTGCAGCACCCGCCGCAAATCAGGGGAGATGGCAGACAAAATTACCCCCTCTTTAAGAATACCCGCCGGCTCTGGAACACCCGGAGAGTCAGGCACAAAACTCCTTGACAGGGCGTCAGCCTTCACATTCTTAGAGCCCCCGGAAGGTACGAAACCACAAAATCAAAACGGGAGAAAAAGAGCGACCATCGAGCCTGTCTAGGATTCAACCGTTTGGCAGACTCGAGATAAGTCAAATTCTTGTGATCCGTCAAGACCACCACGCGATGTTTAGCTCCTTCAAGCCAATGTTGCCACTCCTCAAATGCCCACTTCATGGCCAACAACTCCCGATTGCCCACATCATAATTGCGCTCAGGCAAGAATTTTCTAGAAAAGAAGGCACAGGGTTTCATCACCGAGCCATCAGAACTTCTTTGCGACAAAACAGCCCCTGCTCCAATTTCAGAAGAATCAACCTCAACCTGAAAAGGGAGCGAAACATCTGGCTGGCACAACACAGGGGCAGAAGAAAAACGACGCTTCAACTCCTGAAAAGCCTACACAGCTGCAGAGGACCAATTGACCACATCAGCACCTTTCTTGGTCAAATCAGTCAACGGTTTAGCAATACTGGAAAAAGTAGCGATGAAGCGACGATAAAAATTAGCAAAGCCCAGGAATTTCTGCAAGCTCTTCACAGATGTCGGCTGAGTCCAATCGTGAATGGCCTGAACTTTAACAGGGTCCATCTCGATAGTAGAAGGGGAAAAAATGAAACCCAAAAATGAAACCTTCTGAACTCCAAAGAGACACTTTGACCCCTTCACAAACAAGGAATTCGCACGAAGGACCTGGAACACCATTCTGACCTGCTTCACATGAGACTCCCAATCATCCGAAAAGACCAAAATGTCATCCAAGTATACAATCATGAATCTATCCAGGTACTCTCGGAAGATGTCATGCATAAAGGACTGAAACACAGATGGAGCATTAGAAAGCCCGAATGGCATAACCAGGTACTCAAAATGGCCCTCGGGCGTATTAAATGCAGTTTTCCATTCATCACCCTGTTTAATTCGCACAAGATTATACGCACCACGAAGATCTATCTTGGTGAACCAACTAGCCCCCCTAATCCGAGCAAATAAATCAGACAGCAGCAGCAAAGGATACTGAAATTTGACTGTGATCTTATTAAGAAGGCGGTAATCAATACAAGGTCTCAAAGAACCATCCTTCTTGGCCACAAAAAAGAAGCCTGCTCCCAATGGTGACGACGACGGGCGAATATGACCCTTCTCCAAGGATTCCTTTATATAACTCCGCATAGCTGCGTGCTCTGGTACAGATAAATGAAACAGTCGGCCCTTAGGAAAATTACTACCAGGAATCAAATTAATTGCACAATCGCAATCCCTATGCGGAGGTAGGGCACCAGATTTGGGCTCTTCAAATACATCCCGGTAATCAGATAAAAACTCAGGGACTTCAGAAGGAGTGGAAGGCGAAATTGACAGCAATGGAACATCACCATGTACCCCCTGACAACCCCAGCTGGACACAGACATAGATTTCCAGTCCAACACTGGATTATGGACCTGTAGCCATGGCAACCCCAAAACGACCACATCATGCAGATTATGCAACACCAGAAAGCGAATATCCTCCTGATGTGCAGGAGCCATGCACATGGTCAATTGAGTCCAGTACTGAGGTTTATTCCTGGCCAAAGGCGTAGCATCAATTCCTCTCAATGGAATAGGATACCGCAATGGCTCCAAGAAAAAACCACAGCGCCTGGCAAACTCCAAGTCCATCAAATTCAGGGCAGCACCTGAATCCACAAATGCCATTACAGAATAGGACGAAAGCGAGCAAATCAGAGTAACGGACAAAAGAAATTTAGACTGTACCGTACCAATGGTGGCAGACCTAGCGAACCGCTTAGTGCGCTTAGGACAATCGGAGATAGCATGAGTGGAATCACCACAGTAAAAACACAGCCCATTCCGACGTCTGTGTTCTTGCCGTTCAGCTCTGGTCAAAGTCCTATCACACTGCACAGGCTCAGGCCTTTGCTCAGAGAATACCGCCAGATGGTGCACAGCTTTGCGCTCACGCATGCGCCGATCGATCTGAATGGCCAAAGACATAGACTCATTCAGACCAGCAGGCGTGGGAAATCCCACCATGACATCCTTAAGGTCTTCAGAAAGACCCTTTCTGAAAATTGCCGCCAGGGCACATTCATTCCATTGAGTAAGCACAGACCAATTTCTAAACTTCTGACAGTACACCTCTGCTTCATCCTGACCCTGACACAAAGCCAGCAAGATTTTCTCTGCCTGATCCACTGAATTTGGTTCATCATAAAGCAATCCAAGCGCCAGAAAAAAACGCATCAACATCACGCAATGCAGGATCTCCTGGCGCAAGGGAAAATGCCCAGTCTTGAGGGTCACCACGCAACAAAGAAATAATAATTTTTACCTGTTGAACGGGGTCACCAGAGGAGCGGGGTTTCAAAGCTAGAAACAGTTTACAATTATTTTTGAAATTCAAGAACCTAGATCTATCCCCAGAAAATAAGTCAGGAATAGGAATTCTAGGCTCTAACATAGGATTCTGAACCACAAAATCTTGAATGTTTTGCACCCTTTCAGTGAGATGATCCACACAAGAGGACAGACCTTGAATGTCCATATCTACACCTGTGTTCTGAACCACCCAAAGGTCTAGGGGAAAAGAAAGACAAAACACAGTGCAAAGAAAAAAAAATGGTCTCAGAACTTCTCTTATCCCTCTATTGAGATGCATTAATACTTTGGGCCAGCTGTACTGTTATGACCTGGTTAGGAGCACCCGGAATGACCTGATAGTTAAACCTCATACAGGACGAGCTCTGGGATGTGGGAGCTCTGCTGACCGCAAGCCCTAATCCTATCACACACACTAAAAATAGCCGTGGAGCGCTCCTGACCAGACCTAGGCACCTCGTCACAGCCTAAGAGCTATCTAGCGCTAGAGATAGAAAATAAAGCCTACCTTGCCTCATAGAAATTCCCCAAAGGTAAAGGAAGCCCCCCACATATATTGACTGTGAGTAAAGATGGAAGTCACAAATGCAGAGATGAAACAGGTTTCAGCAAAGGGAGGCCAGACTTACTAAATAGACAGAGGATAGGAAAGGTAACTTTGCGATCAGCACAAAAACCTACAAAAGACCACGCAGAGTGTGCAAAAAAGACCTCCGCACCGACTCACGGTGCGGAAGGGCCACTCTGCATCCCAGAGATTCCAGCTAGCATGACAAAATCATGATAACCAGCTGGACAAGAAAACAGTGAACAAATAATGACTATCAGGAACTTCGCTTCTGCAGGAGAAGGCAGGTCACCAGAGAGATCCAGGAGCGAACTGAACCAATGCAAAAACATTGACAGCTGGCATGGAGTAACGATCTGAGAGGAGTTAAATAGAGCAGCCCATCAAAGGATAAACCACGTCACCTGTGTAAGAAACCTCAGAAGCAGCAGCTTCACTCATAGCCACCAGAGGGAGCCCATAGACAGAACTCGCCGAAGTACCATTCACGACCACAGGAGGGAGTTCGACAACAGAATTCACAACAGGCGAGGCTGCGCCTGTCATATTTGATTTCTGCTTAAAGATAAAATCATGATAAAAAAATATGACGTCAATGTGGAGCATCTGCAACTCTCAGGAACAAAGATATCATCAATGTAGGGAATCTCATAAATTTCTGAAACTGAAGCCACACCCCATGTCTAACACTGGTAGGAGTCACTAAGGGAAGGTGTGTGGGTGTAACTTAGGAGCTAATAAAAGGCAAATGCCAACTTTTGGGTGTTGTCAGTACTTGGAGACACAGTTTCCGGTGGTTGCTGTCCGTCTTCCTGGAGTGACTCCCTCAATAAGTTTGAAGGCATTGCTGTCATGACAGGTTTAATAAATTTATTCTGTTTATCCTCTTTATTTTTAGTAATTGTATATGCTGTATTGTTTTGTCCCCTTTGTAAAATGTTTTTACATTTTTTTTATAAACACTGCCTATCTTACTGGATTAAATACAAAGTATAAAAGTTCTGTTCATTTTGTTCTGTAAACCGTACCCCGGAGCCATATTACCTTCTTCATTTTCAGAGTACTAGGCAGCTCTTTAGAAGATCCCATGGCTGCTGTTTTTTTGGCACAAGGCTAGAGGAGGCTGGTGTGTTTATAACGCTGGGAAATTTGCATCACCTGGACTTTCATAACAATGAACAAGACATAACTGTTATGATCTGGTGGTTTAGGAGCAACATGGGACGAGCTCTGAAGGAAGTGGTACCTGTACAGACCGCAGTCCCTAAGCTCAACACAACACTAGAAGTAGCCGTGGGATGCTCCTGTCACTCCCTAGGCACCTTGTCACAGCCTGAGAACTAACTACCCCTAAAGATAGAAACAGGAAAACTATCTTGCCTCAGAGAAAATCCCCAAAGGATAGATAGCCCCCCACAAGTAATGACTGTGAGTGGAGAAGGAAAAGACATACACAGAATGAAATCAGGATGTAGCACAGGAGGCCAGTCTAGCTAGATAGATAGGACAGGATGGAATACTGTGCGGTCAGTATAAAAACTACAAAAAATCCACACAGAGTTTACAAAAATCTCCACACCTGACTAAAGGTGTGGAGGGTAAATCTGCTTCCCAGAGCTTCCAGCTTCACTGAATTAATCCATACTGACAAGCTGGACAAAACATAGAAAGCACAGAATGGAAAAGTCCACAACCTGTGGACGGAAAAGAGCAAGCAAGGACTTAACTTTGCTGAACTGGTCAGGATAACAGGGAAATCCAAGAGAGATGTGAATCCAACCAGGAACCATTGACAAGTGGCACTGGCTGAAGGGAAGAGCCAGGCAAAAATAGCCGAGCAGAAAGACAATCAGTGGAAGCAGCTGCAGACTGCTAAATCCAAGGAGCAGCCATACCACTTAAAACCACCGGAGGGAGCCCAAGAGCAGAAATCACAAAAGTGCCACTTACAACCACCGGAGGGAGCCCAAGAGCGGAAGTCACAACACATAACCCTAACAGGCTAATTAAGATCTAAAATCTTGGTCAAAGTTATCTTTGCAAATCTCCAAGGGTGCCCAAACTTTTGCATCCTGCCTTTTTCCTTTTTGTAACTTTTAAATGTAAAAAATGACAATATTTATTTATTTTGCCTAAAATACAAAGGAAACGTATATTTAACTTTCGGCCTTTTAGAGATTAATTAATTTTCAACTTGACTTACTGTTCACAACAATAGTAATTTTGACCAGGGGTGCCCAAACTTTTACATGTCACTGTACACCTTCGATACCTTGATATTGTCACTGCCAACTCCACAATAACAAATTACTATCTGCCACCACCAATCGTTTATACAGGCTGATTTGACACCCATTACACTTAGCGTATGGCTTCAGGGGTGCGGTTTCAAGAGCAAGAGGAACAGAGTTATTACATTTTATAGATTAAGTCCAGAAAGGTAGGCAGTATTTATACAAAGATGTTAATAAATGGGGAAAAAACAATATGGTATATACAAAAGAATAACGGAAGAAAAGTGCTAAACCTGATGTTGCAGGGATGGCTTATTTTTCTGGAGAGATACATTCCGATTGGGAAAATGGAATACTCTTACAGCGAACTATGTCTTCCAGCACATAGCTCCACTTGATGAATTCATATGGGGGCTGGTTGTGGGATATGCTAGGTGTTTTAGAAGTTTTTGATGTCCCCAGCTTTCAGGATATTTTCATCCTTGGAGGTCCCAGGTGGTAGATATTGTCATCATGTGTCTATCTTGATTTTACCTTTCTATAGAGATGAAGCATGTCATGGAATAGTATAATCCATCAGTCAGATATTAAGTTAGAGGTGTTCTGTCGGCCTTTTGGTGATGTGAGAGATATCATTGTCATGTTTCCTATCACGATTTTACCTTTCTATAGGAATGAAACATGGCATGGATAGCATCATCAATCAGATAAATATTAAGTTGGAGAGGTTAAAATGGCCTTATGGTGATGTAAGTGAACGATTTATGTTCATCCCTTCTCTAAGGCGCCAAAAATATATCTCCCATAAATATTGGATCTATGCAAACCCCAATATTCATGACTAACCACTGGCTCCAAAAAGTATCTTACCTTGAAAGTGTACAGTGTAAAGTGCCAGGAAGCTCTTGCCTTTAAAGTGTACTTCACCTCTGAGTAAACAAATCAGAGTCTTGGTGTCTGGTTCTCAGAGCAGATCTCTTGTTGTAATTACCTGGTCATTGCAGGAGGTTCTGCTTCAATGGAGGTTGAAGTGTCAGCTCTCTCTCACTTCCCCAGTTATAATTAATCCCATATGTTCAATGTAAGGGTAATATATCCCCTCCCCGGAGATGTCTTGATGGATGTAAATTTTTCTCTACAACAATGGGTCTCCTGTTTTTCCTGCAGTCATTGTGTAGATCTCGCCTCCGCTGACTTCTCTGCTGTTGTTTGCTTAATGTCCGTCCATCCATCATTGCGGAGTGATTCTGGGTGATACATATTTTCATATGTCACCAGCAAAGAACATTGTGATACATTTCCTGCGGCAGCAGAACTCTCTGCAGAATGGATACACTGCGACAGCTCTTAAAATTAGTTTTGCAAGTAACCTGAAAATACTTCTATCCTTACACTCAGAACATTAATTAATTTACTGTTAATTAAAAAAATAAATAAAATAAAGACTATTAGAAAATTAATTACTCTTGTGTTGCAACCTTGCCCCATTTGTGAATCCTCTTGTCGGCCATTCCAACCTCAATACAGTATGCGGTTATGTATAGCTTCTCTATTCACTTCAATACAACAGTCACCGTTTTGTGTATACAGCTCACATGAAAACCTATGGTGAAAGACAACGAACAAAACCGATGTTTCATCTGCATATCTCTTCACATTTACTCTCTCTTTTCTCGTACGGATCACAAGTTGCAGAGCCAGAGGGAGCAAGTTTGGGCAGAAGTGGAGAGAAGCAGAACATCGAACACCCACTGAGCACCGACCCTGCAGCTGCATTGCACCTATTCAATAAAAGCTTTCCTGAAGCTTGTTCACGTGTGACAATTTGGAGCTAAAATCCCCTTTTATGGGCCTTTGAATCGCATTTAATTGCTTGACTATTTTTGCTATAGAAAATATTTCATTTTTTTAATATTTCATTTTTTTTTTTTTACGTTTACATAGAGGACCTCGCCTGTCCTGCATTACACAAACAGCTCATTGAGTTGAATTGGCGACTTGTAATACTTTATTTTCCCTCTGGGGGTGCTGTAGGGAATTGAAACCTTTGCTTGTAGATCACAGCTGATCGCTAGAGGTTACAGCAGAAAACTTTGTGATAGTTACTGTTTACGGTGGACAAGTCCTTTGAGGCAGAAATAGAGCAAATTAATTATAATAATAATAATTGGGAGGGGGGGCGATTATTTCCAGAAAATATATTGACAATTTTGTTTCACTTCTTGAATAGCTGTAATTGCGATAATTGAGTACACAGATGCAGAGAGAACATTGAGGCTCAATTAAACGTGTTCTCGGATTGCTCTGTAGCGGTTGGAGCGGCCGCTCTGCGAGTAATTACTCCGCTGATAAAGGACATTTCTTGCTACATAAACATCAGACTTGGAATTGTGGTTTCTTTGTACAAGACGTTTCCGTAGCGGACGGATCCTGTCTGTAGGCGCGCTCCCCGGAGAGTCAAGTACAGGTAGAGCAGGGCCGAGCAGACATTCTTCAGCAGGCGCTAATCTCTTTTTCTTATTTGTTTATTTTTACAGGAACTTTATTTATTTTTCCTCTTTTTTTTGTCTTTTGTTTATTTGGTGCCTGCGTGTTCCACTGCGCTGTCGGGAAATCGTTCGCAATCACAGTTTCTGTACCCAAAGGGGCTCAATAGCTAAGTTTTCTGTCTTCGATACTAAGAAAGATTTTTTCCGAGCAAACAGGAAAAAAATACAAACTTAACGCAGATTTGTCTTTGGGACCGGAGCACTAAAAAGCAATTACTGGGCCACAGAGCTGCGCCTGCAGTCAATGTTTATCCGGGCAATATATGGCCCTTTATTAGGCATTACACAGAATCTACATGTCCGATGTATGAGCCTGAACAATGGAAATAAACTCACAGAAAGTAACATGAGTCTTAATGTGGCTGGGAACATATGTATCTCAGATTGATCAATGTTCCCTCGCATAATATTCCATTAGGACATATCATTTAGTTGTAAACTCCCATCATATATGTACACCAAAGAATGGAGTGCTATACAACATAGTAAGAAAGTATCAAAACAGTTTGATTAACTTACCTTTTATTGAAAAAAAATTACAATAACGTGCACTGAAAACAATCAAGAACAAAGACAGAAAGCTTAGATGGTAGCAACACACCTGGGGGAGACATGGACCAGAATACAATCACGATAGATGGTGATAAGTGATCGATAAATTAGCCAAAAAATGTAATAATGCGCAAAGTACTGCAAATCCTAATATCTGTGGAGTAAAGCAGTAGGATGCAAAGCCTAATCTAACCAAAACTGCAGAACTATGTGCAAAGGAAGTAACATTTGGAGCTCTAAATAAATAGTGCTCACCCATGTTCTGGGAGATTATCCCCCAGGAAATGGCGGAGTCTTGATGTGCATTTTGCAGGAGCTTTTTCACAGGGAGATATGGACGATGTATGGCCCCATCTAGTTACTGTGTACACCACATCATCTGGCAGAGGATCACCACTATGTAAACATTATAATTTACTACAGCAATGCACACCAGTCTGAGAAGGTACAATCCTGTATTATACTCCAGAGCTGCACTCACTATTCTGCTGGTGCAGTCACTGTGTACATACATTACTGATCCTGAGTTACAACCTGTATTATACCCCAGAGCTGCACTCACTATTCTCCTGGTGCAGTCACTGTGTACATACATTACTTTACTGATCCTGAGTTACATCCTGTATTATACTCCAGAGCTGCACTCACTATTCTGCTGGTGCAGTCACTGTGTACACATTACATTACTGATCCTGAGTTACATCCTGTATTATACTCCAGAGCTGCACTCACTATTCTGCTGGTGCAGTCGCTGTGTACATGCATTACATTACTGATCCTGAGTTACCTCCTGTATTATACTCCAGTGTTACACTTACTATTCTGCTGGTGCAGTCACTGTGTACATACATTACTGATCCTGAGTTACATCCTGTATTATACCCCAGAGCTGCACTCACTATTCTGCTGGTGCAGTCACTGTGTACATACATTACATTACTGACCCTGAGTTACGTCCTGTATTATACTCCAGAGCTGCACTCACTATTCTGCTGGTGCAGTCACTGTGTACATGCATTACATTACTGATCCTGAGTTACCTCCTGTATTATACTCCAGTGTTACACTTACTATTCTGCTGGTGCAGTCACTGTGTACATACATTACTGATCCTGAGTTACATCCTGTATTATACCCCAGAGCTGCACTCACTATTCTGCTGGTGCAGTCACTGTGTACATACATTACATTACTGATCCTGAGTTACATCCTGTATTATACTCTAGAGCTGCACTCACTA